>NW_008350535.1:1953069-1964248 GCF_000622305.1 Nannospalax galili
CCTCTCTCTCTTGTGAATGTATGTGGGGGTCACATGCTTGCTGTGGCACATGCTGGGAGGTCAGAAGACAACATGCAGGAGTTGGTTTTTTCCTTTCATCATGTGGCTTACAGGGATCAAACACAGGTGACTTGATACCAAGTGCCTTCACCTGCTGAGCCATCCTGCCAGCCCCACTTTCTGTCATTTTAAACTAAACTACCCATTTTTTTCTTTTAAACGTTTCATATCACATGCTTGCTGTGGCACATGCTGGGAGGTCAGAAGACAACATGCAGGAGTTGGTTTTTTCCTTTCATCATGTGGCTTACAGGGATCAAACACAGGTGACTTGATACCAAGTGCCTTCACCTGCTGAGCCATCCTGCCAGCCCCACTTTCTGTCATTTTAAACTAAACTACCCATTTTTTTCTTTTAAACGTTTCATATTTGTAATTATTTTTATTTCTTTAACAATTTATTGTCTGTACTTTTCTATGAACCAAGGAACATACATGATTTCATAATCATGTATGTATACCTATACATTATTAATATCATTAAATTTTTTTGAAACAAGATCTCTAGCCCAGACTGGATTCAAACTTCCTACCTATGTGGCAAGGATAATCTTGAACTTCTGATTCTTCTCCCTCTACTTCCTGACTGCTGGGATTACAGTTGTTCTTCACCAGTCTGAGTTTATGCAGTGCAAGTAATCAGACCCAACATGTAAAGCAGACACTAGATCTATAAATTGACTTATATACCCAACCTGTAAATTTCATTGAATGGATAAATATGGATAAAACTATTTCCAAATTATTGACTATATTAAAATGAAATGATGTATGTAAATGACTACAATGTGATAAGGGTATGTCATACACTACATGAAGACCAACACGATGCTATAAGAACAGTCCATAAAAAAATACAAGGGCAACATTAGAGAGCAGCTGATATTGAGCCTTCAGACCAATAAACAACCATGGAAAGGAAAGTATGACCCCAAACAGCCACCATAACAAGAAAAGTAGGAATAAAAACTTAGAGATGGAAAAGTTCTATTATGTGCATCTAAGAAATGAAGCAACTAGGAAAGGGGGACTTATAGGGAAATGGGTTAATTGTGATCAAATCAGAGAGATCTGAATAGCAGCTTGAGAAGTTTGCATTTTGTTCAGTAGTAAAATGTATGTAGTTATTTATTTTAATGTTTATCTTATTCCTATTTTAACCTATGTAATAACTTGGAATACATTTAATAATTAAGTAGGGAACAGAAAAATAAACACCCAAATCAATTAAGAGTTAATATTATTAAGTCCCTGATAGACTAAAGGGATTGCTACTCTCTGAGATAAAGTTCTTTTTGTTTGTTTGTTTGTTTGTTTTTGTTTTTTTATCTTTTTTGAGACAGGGTTTCCCTGTAGCCACAGATGGCCTGGAACTTGCTAAGTAGACCAGGCTGGCCTTGAATTCACAGAGATCTGCCTGCCTCTGCCTCCCAAGTGCTAGGATTAAAGGCATGCACGACCACACCCAGTGATAGTTCTTTTCTTAACAAATAAAATCAGTTGGTTTTAATTAATTTGGTAATAAAAACATAACAGAGCTTGTACAGAGAAGCAAGAAAAGTACTTAAAATTTGAGAACAAGTAGTGGCATATTCATTGGACAGCATAACCTCAACAGAAGAAGAGGTTAGAAGATAACATAGACCAAGACTGCCAACAGACTGCCTCAAATTAGGATGGCTCCACTGGTGATGGAAAGCAATGGATGATCAGAGTCTGATCTGGACTCCCTGGAGTGTTAGAACCTATGAAAATATCTCCAGGGATACAGAAGCCTCATGAATATTCATTAATATACTATAAAGACTTTTTGGTTTTTTGAATTAACTAGTTGTAGTGAGCATCCAAAGCAATGGGTTTCTTCATGACATTTTCATGCCTGTTTATCAATGTAGCTTTTTCTTCTTCATCCCTCAATCACCCTCCCTTGTCCTCTCCCTTCTCCCACTGTTCTAGAAAGCAGATTTTCTTCTTTTTTATCAATTATACTTTTGTTATTTGGCATATATTCATTGTACATGTTATTCAGTTTCATAAAGGCCTTTTCATAGAAATGTATAATGCCCTTTGAGTGTATGCCTTCTCCCACTTCTGTTAGTCACCTCTGTTCCCCTAATTTCTCTTCTACCTTGCTGTCATATCTCTGTACATAATTTTATCTATCTATATAAGAGAAAAGCCTTATTGATCCTTCTGAGACTGACTTAATTTACTTAACATGATTATTTCTCATTGCATCCATTTTCTTGCCATAGCTTCCTTCTTTTGGCTGAAGAAACCCCACTGTATATATGTTGCACATTTTCTTTATCCATCTGTCTGATGGTAGACACTACGTTCATTCCATCAACTAGCTCTTGTGAATAGTGCTGCAATAAACACTGATGTGCAAGTATCTCTCTGATACGTTGTCTTGTAGTCCTGCAGGTGAATGCCCAGGAGTGGTATAGCAAGGTCACATGATAGATCTATTTCACTAGTGGCTCGAGT
Source organism: Nannospalax galili (assembly GCF_000622305.1). NCBI lineage: Eukaryota > Metazoa > Chordata > Mammalia > Rodentia > Spalacidae > Nannospalax > Nannospalax galili. The sequence continues at coordinate 1,955,620 of NW_008350535.1, forward strand.
AGTTCACACTCCCAGTAAACATGTATAAAAGTTCCCTTTGCTCTGATTCTTCATCAGCATTTGTTATTTGTTTTTATCATGATCACCAGTTTGACTGGGGTGAGATATGATTTCATTTAGTTTTAATTTGCATCTCTCTGATGCTACTGATGTCAAACATTTTTCAGATGTTTATTTGTATTTCCTATTCATCTTTTTAGAACTCTCTGCTCATTTTATTAGTTTCTTTATTCATTGGGCTGTTTATTTCTAAGTGCTTAGTTTTTTAAAAACTTCTTTGTATATTCCATGTATTAATCCTCTTTCAGATGAATAGTGAGCAAAGATTTTCTCTCCCTACGTAGGTGAGCTCTTCACTTAATTGTTTCTTTTGCAGTGCAGGAGCTCTTTTAATATTTTTATTATTGTTGTTTGTGTACATCTATACATACATGATGTGCAGGGGGCGTGCCACAGCACACATGTGAAAGTCAAATGACAACTTTGTAGAGTTGGTTCTCTCTTTCCACCTTTAGTGGGTTCAGGGATTGAACTCAGGACATCAGGCTTATACCATCTGGCAGCAAGCACATTTACACGCTGAGCCATCTTGCTAGCCCAAGGAGTTTATAATTTTATGACTTTAATTTGTCAATTTGGGGTATTATTTCCTGTGTTATCAGTCATTTTCAGAAAGTCCTTGCCTATGCCTATATCCTGAAGGATTTTCCCTCTTTTCCTTCTTACAGTTTCGTTGTTTCAGGTCTCATATTAAGGTTTTTGATCCATCTGAGCTGGATTTTGTACAAAGAGAGGGAGGAATTAGTTTCCAGCTTTTGCCAGCACTGCTTGCTGAAGGGGCTTTTTCTCCAGTGTGTGTTTTTGACATCTCTGTTAAAACTATTTTTGCTATTGCTGCATGAGTTTTTATGTACATCACTGATTTTATCCACTGATCTGTGCACTTGTCTTTGTTGCTCTGGCTCTCTTGTATAACTTCAGATCAGACATGGTGATCCTGACAATGTTATTCTTTCTATTCAGGAGAGATTTGGCTATCTGGTGTCTTCTTGGTTTCTACATGAATTTTAAGATGGATTTTTTAATTTCTGCTATGCATACTTTTAAAAAGAAAGATCTCATAACTTTTATTAGAAATCCCAAAGGAGTCTCTAATCTGGGGTTATTTCATAATCTTCTTCTACTGTCTTAGTCCTTTTTTTTTGACTTGTGTGTGTGTGTGTGTGTGTGTGTGTGTGTGTGTGTGTGGTCTGCGTGTGCATGTGCCTTTGCATCTTAACACATCTGTCAGTACACATGTGTATTGAGGTCCAAAGCTCATTTCAGATGTTATTCATTGAGGCAGAGTCTTCCACTCTTACCCATAGCTCACTGATTCAGCTAATCTAGCTACCCAGCTTGCTCAAAGGGTCCCTTGCCTCATCCTCTCACACCCTGGGATTATAGTTGGGCCACTATGCCCACTTAGCATTTAATTAGGTGCTCTGGATTTGAACTACAATCCTCACACCTGTATGCCAAATGCATTACCCACTGAGCCATCCCCAGCCCTAAGTCCCTTTTCCTGCTTCATCCAAATCATTTGGTAGATTAGGATACTCTACACAAATTAGTTTTCACTTAGAACATCAAGTGAATACTGCCCCAATCTATTCCACTTATGTTCATGATTTTCCACTAGAAGGGAGTGAAGAATAATCTCACTAGTTTTAAGTGGTGAACCAAGGCTATGCATTCATAGTTAATGCATTAAATATGCCATTTACCCCTTTTAGACTAACATTCACTTACCTTATTGTAAAATTTATACATTTAGTTCTAAACCACTAACGCAATGACCCCTTAATGGATATTATACCAAGGTTACTTTTCTGCTGCCTAAATCAATAAGTCCAAACAATAGGCTTGTAAACAAAAAGATAAATGCTTCATATTTATATGCAGAAGCCCATTGGGATGGGAAATGGCCCAGAACAAAACAATTTACCTCAAGCCAGTTTTCATGAATTGTTTATTCTCTGCTAAGATTAAAAGTCAGTAAGGGTATCTTACTCTGGTTTTCCTAAGCACAGTATTGAGCCCAGAAAATCTATTTTCTCAGTGAATAAAGCCATTTTAGAAATGTTGCCATTGGCTTGCTGCAGGATGGGCATGCTCATCCCTTTCAACTGGTGGACTCTGGATGTTCCTAGTCTTGCCATGGCTGATGAGAACTCTTTCAGCCATGATGCTCTCATAATGTGAGTCCAGAGGCCAGAAGGACATGCTGATACAGGGTCATGTCTGTCCTTCCACATCTCCATCTGAATATCAGGCCCGTGGAATCCTCCCCTGACAGACTAAATCTCACTTCCCTACAAAACTGTTGTGTCATTACTAAAATTATTCCACAAGTTCCTATATATTTGACTGAAGGGGCAGGAATGTCTGTACCAATAAAAATAGGCTGTGACTTAGAGTCCATAAAATAAAAACACTGTATTCTATAGAAACTCATTCCTGGGGCTCGAGAGATGGCTCAGTGGTTAAGAACACTGGTTATTCTTGCAGAAGACCCAGGTTCGAATCCCAGCACCCACATGGCAGCTAACAACTGTCTGTAACTCCAGTCCCAGGGGATCTGACAGCCTCTTCTGACCTCCGCAGGCATTGCACAACACAGGTGCACTTACCTACATGTAGGCAATATACGCATACACATAAAATAAAAAAATAAATAAAATTTTTTTAAAAAGAAATTATTCCTGTGACAAGTTCAAAATTTTCATTTGCTTTATTGAGACATGACATACTCATACTTATGGGGTAAAATGTGGCAATTTGGTATGTGTTTATAGTATGCAAAGGTCAAGCCTCAAACAAACATCAATCATTTCTACATGTTGGGAAATTTTGTACTCTTTTTTTTTTCCTTCTGAACACAACAGGGCAATTGCACATATAAACCCACAGCACTTATGACACTGTACATAAGACCTGTACAAACCTAAGCCAGGCAAAAACTCAGCATGAATGGGAAAGGTGGCAGGAAACCCCAGCCCTTGCTGAGGGTCTGTTGGCAATGACAGCTACTGGGAGAGGGAAAGTCCGTTTTCTTTAAGGGTGTATCATCAGGTAAGTTGTAACCAGACTCAAAAGGGATGGGCTCGCACCCAAGAGCATTTGGGGCACACAAATTAGAATTGACGGGCGTTCAAGAAAAGAAAACTACTAATAAAGAACATGGTATCACTGGGGGAGTAAAGGTGGGAAAGGACCGAGAAGAGGGTCTGGAATGTGAACAAAATACATCCTACAAAATTCTCAAAGAATCAATAAAAATATATTTTAAAAACCACATTATTAAAGGTGTTAAACTTCATGAAAGCTCTCCTGGAAGGCCCATCAGAATCCAGTGCCAACCCTATCATCGTCCCTCTAGCAAACAGACTCACTATGGTCCATCAGTTCCATGGAGGCTTGTTCTCATGGTTTCCTCAGTCTCCATTCCAGAGTTAAAAAATGAGTTCATCTCTGCCCTGAGTTTCTCTCTCTCTCTCTCTCTCTCTCTCTCTCTCTCTCTCTCTCTCTCTCTCCATTTTCAACCAAGAAATTTGAGGGAGGGTTTAAAGCATAGTTTCTGGCTGCTCCTTGACCCAGAATAAAATAATTTTCAAATAATTGTGATGGAGCTTTGAAAGATGCACTGGCTCAATGGCCTTTTCATGAAATGCTTCAGCTTTTAAAAGAACAAATGCCCATCATGAGTTAGCTGCCTAGGTACATGAAGAAGCAGACCTATCAATTAGCAGATAATTCTATCAATCCTTGAACTAGGGTGAAGTTCTGAAAATATGAGAGAGACTTCAGTAGGCAAAGTATTCCATTCGCTGTGAGAATAACAAGTAACAATGAATTATATATAGAGAGCTATGTGTATGGCCTGGAATATTACTGAATTAAAATGAAGCACACATTTCCAAAAGATGCTGTTTTCTTTTAGCTTAGGTACCACAAATTTATTAGGTATCATGCAAATGTGCTTTAAGTCATATAAGTACACATTGACCTCTCCTTGTTGATGTAGATTTTCCCCTAAGGAGTGCATTTAATTTTTAAACAATTTTGAGATAACTGAGATTCACATGTATCTATAACAAATGATATGGACATATTTCCTTGAAATCTCTATTCTGTTTTCTTCTGATGTAACACGGACCATAGTACAGTACAATATCACAACAGGAGTTTGATGTTGATGCAATCCATTGACTTGTTTCAAACTCACCAATTTTATATGTGCTTGTTTGTGTATGTGCATTTAGTTATATACAAATTTATCATATATTTGCTCACACAAAACTCACTTATGTAACCCTTTTATAACTTTGTCCACTTGCTCCCGCATATCCCCAGTTAGTTTTCCATCCCCTGTAACTGCCAATCTCTTTTACACCTCTACTGTTTGGATGTTGCTCTTCACTCACCTGAATCCATATCTGTGCACCATGTGCATACCTGGTATCCTTGGAGGTCAGAAGAGAGCATCGGATACCCTAGAACTGGAATTATAACCAGCTATGAGCATCTGTGTAGGTGCTGGCAATCAAACCCAGGATTTCGCAAGAAAAACAGTGCTCTTAACCACCAAGCCATCTCTCCAGTCCCTACCACGTTGAGGTAGGGTGTCTGACTGGCAGGGAACACACCAAGTAAGTTAAGGCAAGCTGACTGCTCAGGGAGCCCTAGGTCTCCATGTGTCTCCATTTCCCCAGGGCTAGGCGTGCAAGCATACAAAACCATGCCCAGATTTTTTTTCCTCATATATAGGCTCTTGGGGGATGACCTCACATCATGCTTACAATAAAATCACTGTGTCCAATGAGCCATCTCCCAGCCCTGTTTTGTTTTTCGCTGTCACAGTCCCTTGCACCTGAAACTGGAAAACCATTCAACAATTCTTTTTTTAATCATATCCCAAGTATCACTGTTCCAAACAATTTATGTCCTGGAGTCTTTTTAACTGTGTTGATGAACACCTGCTGGTGAGAAGTTGTAGCAGATAATATTGGAAAAGCCCACCCAGCCCATACCTGTACTTCCCTGGAAGCTGCTATGGTTTAGTATGCAACTCTCTGCTTCCCATGAATAACTCCAACCATATCAACAAAAAGCACAGCTCTCACCTCGAAGGGAACAAGAGATAATTGATTCTAGAACCAAATATGAGTTGACTATGGCCCAGTAACATTGATTCATGTAGCTCTAAATAACTCATTCCAATGTAGAAACGGTTTTGTGAAGTTTTTCATAGTTACAGCCAAAAGAAAATCATAAAGCACTTTCCAAATACATTGTTGGGAACATCAGGGACGTGAGTTACAACAAAGGTGGTGGGAATCTCTGCTTCAGGTCACTGATGCTTCTTTCTATATGCTAAGCTTTTGGATTGGTAGCAGCTAGTGAGTTGCTGGGTTAATTCCTTTCAAAAAAGTTTTACCTAAAAGCCACAAGGATGCTGTTAGACACAGTGGTGGGCAATATATGATTATTAAGGAGACTGATGGTAACAGTATAATTTTGGTTGTAGATTTACAACATCCAAACTCTACACAATCATGACATTCTAACTATCAGCCTTGCAGAATCTTGAGCACAGGCGTGGCCTTTTTTCCTCACTGGGAACTCCAGAGTCATAAGTGGATGCCACCTAAGTCTATGCATTCTGTTTTCTCTTGAGATATTGGAATCAATTAGAATAGGTTTTCCAACCTGGAAACCTAAGCAGCCTGGCATCTAAGAGTCTCACTGTGAAGTTACCTCTAGGCAAAACTCCCTGGTTCCAGTTAGTTAAATTTTCTGAGACCAAAGATAATCAATATTGGCTCTGTGTTTTGATAAAAGAAAAATGACTCAAACACAGGCTAAAATGGGGTGGGGGGATTATAACTAAAAAATTCTCTGTAAAATGTAGGGGAAAGGTAGATAAAGTTCTTTGAGCAGATGAACATAGAGAATGGCAAGTTATATCTGCTAAAATGCCCTGAGGATATATTTCCAAATTGAGAAATGTGGGTGGTTTCCTGGGTGCAAAATGTACTACATGGCCAGGTTTTGTGTTGTTTTTCTTCTCATGGTGTTTTCTCCAAGAGATGTAGCTCTTTGTTCTGCATTATATAGGAAGCTATTCTAAACAGATTTAACACAGCGAAGCAGATTAAAAAGACTGCATTATGCCTTTAGTGTCCATCCTTCCGTATTTGTGTTCTTCCATGTTCCACACTGAGCCTCGTCACTTCTATTTCTCATTTTTTTGTAAAGCATCAATCAAGAGTGAATCTATCAAGTGCGTAATATATATGCATGTAGAAAAGAACATGTTACAAGTGGCTGCCTTGCTACCTATTAGAACAAAATTTTGACAATGCTTATGCCAAGGAAACCGTGATATTGGAAGACACAAAGCTGTAAGAAGCAATTGTTGGCTATTCAGGGGAAGGTATGTAAATATCTAGACAGCAGGAAAACTAATGGGGTCATTTGTATTGTCCGGAAGCTTCATAGAGCATCCCACGGCAGGGGTGGCTATTCCTATGTAACCTCACAGTTCTTTAACATGAGATACACACACCGGATTTTATTCTGTCTTTATTGAATTTTTATGGATTTCGTACAATATATTTTGATCATATTCAGCCTCTCTTCCCTATCTGCACTGCTTTCAATACCCCCTGCCAGACTTCATGTGCCTGATTTCATAGCCTATCGAATGTATAACTTCAAACGCCCTTCAGTGTGGGTTCATCCACCAGAGCCTGGTTAACCTATCCGGCACCACACAATGAAAACTCCCTCTCCCTCTCCCTCTCCCTCTCCCTCTCCCTCTCTCCCCTCCCTCCCCTCTCTCCCCCTCTTCCCCTTTCCCCTCTCTCCCCATCTCTTCCTCTCCCCCCTCTCCTTTCAGGTAGGGCTTGGGGTTCTTTTTCAAGTTTTATTTTATGTGTATGAGTGTTTTGCCTGCATGTATGCAAGTGCACCACACGCATTCAATGCCAGCAGAGGCCAGAAGCAGGTATTGGACCCTCTGGAACTGTTACGGATGTTTGTTAGCCACCATGTGGGTGCTGGAGATTGAATCCAGGAAGACCATCAAGTGTTCTAAACTGCTGAGCCACCTCTCTAGCCCCAAGACTTGGGTTTCTTACCCACTCCTCATATCTATTCTGGATTTTGTCTGGTTTGAGTTTCAATGGGATTTGTACAAGCTGTCGCCATTGCTGAGAGTTCATATGACCAACTCCCGGTCTGGAAAACTGTTTCCTTGTGGATATTCACTACCTGTGGCTTTTGCCATCTTTCTGCCTCCCTCCCACAATGATCCCTGAGCCTTGTGAGGCAGAGGCTTGATATAGGTGTCCTACTTAGAGATAATCACTCTGCAGTCTCTTATTCTCTGCAGGTTGGCCAGTTGTGGATTTCTGTGTTAATCACCATCTACTGAATGAAGAAACTTCTCTGGTGAGGGTTGAGATATACATAAATCTATGGGCATAACAGTAAGTCACTAGGAATCAGTTTAATACTATATCTATTTAGCAGAATAGTAGTGTGAGGCTCTTCCCTATGGCCTGTGACCTTTCCAGACACAATCTCCTAGGGCTGATATCAGTATCGGGTATGGGCTGTATCTTGTGAAGTGAACCTTAAATCCAATCAGAAAGTTGTGGCTACTCCTATAATATTTGTGACACTATTGCACCAGTGGGCATATTTTGTCAGGACAATTGTTGTTGTATATTACTGCCATAAAAACAAACACATTCACCAGTGGAGTAAAACTGGAGATCTAGATTTAAGTGCATAACTGTACCTACAGTTATCTGATGTTTGACAAAGGAGACAAAAACACACATTGGAAAAAAAGACAACATGTTTAACAAACGGTTCTGGTCAAACGAGATAGCTACATATAGACAAATAAAACTAGATCTGTACTATAAATGGCACCATTATTCAAGTGAACAGGCAATCTACAGAATGGGGAAAAAATCCTTACTGGTTATAGAACTGTATATTTAAAATATACAAAGAACTCAAAAACATCAAAAAGCCAAACAACCAAGCTAGGCCTGGTGGTGCAAGCCTTTAATTCCAGCACTTGGGAGGTAGAGGCAGATCTCTGTGAGATCAAGACTACCCTGGTCTATACAGAGTCCCAGCTCAGCTGGGGTTACAGGGAGACCTGGTCTCAAAAAGACCAAAGCAAGGAAACAAAGAAAAAACAACAAGAACAACATAAACAACACAATTGAAAATTGGCCCAAGGAACTGAACAGGAAGTTCTCAAAAGAGGAAATACAAATGACTATGAAAAATGTTTTAATGTTCAATATCTTTAGCCATCAAGGATTTGGGGGGGAGGGGTCAGACAAAAAACAACAAGAACAACATGAACAACACAGCTGAAAATTGGGCCAAGGAACTGAACAGGAAGTTCTCAAAAGAGGAAATACAAATGACAAAGAAAAATTTTTTAATGTTCAATATCTTTAGCCATCAAGGATTTGGGGGGGAGGGGTCAGGGTATTAGTTCTCTGTCTTCTACTTAAAAGTTCTGATCTGAGATCTTTATTGTCTGATCCTCCCATCT
>NW_008350535.1:1964303-1968396 GCF_000622305.1 Nannospalax galili
ATGCACAAGAAAGCCCAAAGAATAATTCCCCCAGTTTCTAGAAGTAGAGGCTTCTAAATTGCATTCCAGTCAGGACTGTTTCGATTTCCAGCTTTTTTGCTCTTTGCCTTTTGATCTTCCCTTGGTTTAGTGAGCCTAGGACTGTGCCAGTGTTGCCAAGAAAAGCCCAGGCAGGTATCTTGTTATTCATAGTAACACCAGACAGTTAGATTATGCCCACCTCCAAACAGATATGATTTTAAAAATATTGAATATTGTTTTCCTTAATCTTAAAAGAAGTTTTGTATTTCCCTAAGAGGAAAATATACATATCAGTTCACTTCAAATTCTTCCTGAAATAAACATAGTTTCTATTTATATCATGTACCAACTTTGGACACATTTGCTGTGGATAGAACAAGAAATCTGAAAGTATGCTTCCAGCTATACCAGGGAACAAAAATCATAAGAATCATGATGATGATGATGATGATGATGATGATGACAATACCAAGATCAAAATCAATAACAAAACACTATACAGAGGCTGGAGAGGTGGTGCAGTAGGTAAGAGTACTTCTTCTGCAAGCTTGGGCACCTAAGTTTGAATCCTCAGCAACCATGTAAAAAGCCAGGTGTGGCTGCCTATGCCTGTAACCCTAGCATTGCAGGGTGGAGACAGGCAGATCCCTAGCACTTGCTGGCCAGCCAGTCTAACCAAAATTGTGAGCTTCTGGTTTAGTGCAAGACCACACCTCAAGGCAATAATGCAGAGAGTGACAGAGGAAGACAACCAATATCTAATTCTGGTGTACACACATGCAAACCACACATACATACACATGTACAGCTTTGTAAACCACTGTTCCTCTATACCTGTAGATTAGTGCAGCTATAAGACATCATCAGAGAAGTTTCTTTGTGCAGTAGATAGTGATTAATGCATAAAATCACAACTGGTCAAAGTGCAGATTTTCAATGTAATGCTCAGCTACAAACGGGACATCTATATCACACCCTTCCCCAGTGCTCAGGGATAATCTCAGGAGAGGAGGTGGAAAGACCCAGAGGTCTAAGAGGACCAGAAGAAAACAGTGTCTTTGGACAGGACAGGATCACTGCATTTATGAATCCATAGCAGCTGTTGCTCCCTGCGCAAGACTTGTACAAGATCAAGTCAGTCAACATTCTAGCATGGAGGGGAGGGGGCTCACAAGCCCCTCCTCTGAGGAGCTATTGACAACTGATGGCTTCTTGGAAAAGGGAGTCAGTTTCATTTAAGGGTGTGACCCCTAGTGGGTCAACCACACTAGGGACCCAAACCCATGAGTAGATAGGCAGTATAAATTGGACTCAGTGGGTTATCAAGTTTTTAAAAAGGATAGGAATTTTGGGGGTGGGGAAGTGGGGGTTGATCTGGAACAAGAGGAAAGTAGAGAGTGAATATGATCAAAATATATTGTATGAAATTCTCAAAGAGTTAATGAAAATATATTAAAATTTAAAAATTACTGTTAAGATATTTATTGAGTATGTTTTATATGTCAAATTCTCTAACTGCTGAAAGGTCATATCTAATTCTTACAAAAATCCTTCATAGTTTTTTAGCCTGAAAGTATCTTAATTTTACCCAAGATACCAGGAGGCACAAGAAGTTAAGTGAATTATTCAACAAGTCACAGAGCAGTAGAACCAGGAACAAAATTTAGCTCATTCTTAGAAGCACATTCTTAATCTCAACCGCACAATGTCTTTCAGCAAGATGCGTGGACCACTGGAAAGTACTTCTTTTAAAAAAATATTGTGTTTGGGGGCTGGAGAGAGAGCTCAGCAGTTACTGCTCTTCTAGAAGATCCCAGTTGCATTCCCAGCAACGATGCCCAGGGGCTGATGGCTCACAACTGCCTATAATTCCACCTCCAGTAGGAATCAACATTTATGGCCTCTGCAGGCACCTACACTTGTGTGCACATACACAGAGACACACACATATAGATAACTAAAAATAATAAAAATAAATCTAAAAAATTTTTAAAGAAAATATTGGGTTTAAATGTTGTTCTCAGAGAATTCTTTATCAGTACATTTTCTGTTTTTGACTTCTGTATCACCTTTTGATTTGGATATTGTTATAGTCTAAGTCTGAAATATCTCCTGAAGGCTCATGTGTTAAAGGCTTGGTTACCACCTGGTAAGGCTTTTGGGAAGTGATGGGATCAGGACTCTGACCTCATTGTGAATAAATCCATTGATGGTTTCTTAATTTAATCATGTTCTTGGGAGGGCATTGAAATAGGAAATGGAACCTGGTTGGAAGAAGTAGGACAGAGGTGGGGCATGCCTTTGAAGAATGTGTCTTATCTCTGGTCCCTTCTGCTCTCTCTGATTCCTAGCTATTATGAGGTGAGCAGCTTTCCTTAGTTGTTTCTTTACACCATGGTATTCTGACCTTGTTCCAGGCCCATAGCAATTGGGCCAAAGAGTCATGGACTAAAAATCTCTGAAGCTAGGAGCCAAAGCAATCTTTCCTCTACTAAGTTGCTTTTCTCAGTAATTTATTCACTGTGAGAAAATACTAACATGTCATTTACATGGTTCTTACTAATATTTAGAAAAACATTATATGATATTTGATACTAAACAGAACGGGGTAAAAAGATCTTACATTTTTATAATAGATGGATATCCTGTATTAGATGGTTTATGGAGAATTATCTTCCTCCTCTCTGACTACTTTTGAGCTTGTATCTCTAAATATCTTTAGGACATCTCTTCATGGATCACTCAGAACACCGAAATTTACCTTCTGGGATGGTACCACCAAACTTCACTTTATATATGAACCAGAATCAACAAGTCTATTTAGTTTTCCTTGTGCCTGTGCAGTTGCTAAAAGTTCAATTTTCTTCCTCTTTCCCCCTAAATATTATGTCTGAAACACTTTCTCTTTCTACATCAGTGTCAAAGACTTACTTGAAATACTTATCAGTTCTTGATTTCGATTTCCCTAATCATGTCTTTTCATTCCAATTCCCCTTCACTCTGAGGTGAGCCTTGAATCTTCTGTCCTGAAAATCCTATCATGCTTCTTACTTGCTCATTTCTTAACTGCCAAGCCATCTCTCCAGCCCCCTACTTGCTCATTTCTTTAGCAGCCACTCAGCCTCCCTAAGTCCAAACTCCTGCTGCCCTTCTAGAACTTTCTCCCCAAATGCACACCCAGCTTTCACTCCAGCCATATCCATGAACATTCCGTCTTCCATAAACAAAAAGTTCTGCCATCTCTGCCATTTTGTTCATGGCCTCCTACACTCTAGTCCTTATTTAATTACCTGTTGACTCCCCCTCCCCCCCAGGGCAGATCAATTACTACCTACTTTCAGAAATATTTTCTCATTGAAATTCCACATGTCCCAGGTGGGTTTTTTTTTTCTTTTTCTTTTTTTTTTTTTAATGCTGCAACATTGCAGCTACTTTCATTAATTCTATTCTTATATGACAAAATTTAATCACACTGTCTCTAAAACTACACACACACACACACACACACACACACACACACACACACTGTGAAGATTTGGAAGATAGAGACTATATACTATCTCTGTATCCCAATTTTGCCAGACACTTTGTAAGTGCTCCATAGTTGTTTGTTAAGTTGAAATGGAATGTTAACACATGTCTTACAAATATGATTAGTGGGCTTGTAAGATGGCTCAACAGTTAAAGACATTTGTTGCTAGGTCTGAGAACCTAAATTCCATCCCCAAGACTCACACGTTGGAAGGGGAGAAATGATTCCTGAACGTTTTCCTCTAACCTCAACGCATAGACCATGGCACATACAAAATACACACATACATAAAACAAATAAATGTTAAAAATTATGATTAATAATAATTGGAAATATTCTTGATTTACCGGAACACAAGAGTAACAGAAAGATAATGAAAATTAAATATAAGAGGAAATAACTCTCCAAGCGTGATTGGTGGCACACGCCTTTAATCCCAGCACTCGGGAGGCAGAGACAGGTGGATCTCTGTGAGTTCAAGGCCAGCCTGGCTACATAGTGAGTTCCAGGACAGTTGGGGCTACAGGGAGACCCTGTCTC
>NW_008350535.1:1968443-1972569 GCF_000622305.1 Nannospalax galili
GGTAATTTGGCACTCTGTACATTAAATCTCATCGCTCTAATATTCTTTTGATACATTTATGCTGATTTAGGGCACAAGTGATGTTCAAAGATTTCTAACTATGACACTTAAGTATTTTCTTTGTTATTTATATTTTATGTGTATATGTTTTGCCTGCTTGTATGTAAGTGCACCCATGTCATGAAATGCCTGCAGAAGCCAAAAGAAGGCATTAGAACCCTAGAACTGGAGTTATGGGTGGTTGTTAGCTATCATATGGGTTCTGGGAACTGAAGCCAAGTCCTCTGCAAGAGTAGCCAGTGCACTTAGCTTTTAAGCCATCTCTCCAGTCCCAGTTCTTCAGTATTTTCAATCACTAATTCAATTATTTGAATTATTTTCAATGTACTCTCTTCTCTTGCATGATATCTTATGCACACTCACTTTTTATGTAATGCCAATAAGTTAACATGGAAGTAAAGACAGAGTCATAAACACTGTGGCAAACACATACTGCTCTCTCTTCTAAACTGCCCTGGAGAAATTCTGGACCGCTCTCAAATCTTTCCAGAATTGTTCTGGGAGACCATAGACAGGTCTCCATGGCTTCTAGATTAGCTAATGGTTTTAACAATCTGGGATATATGTCATGTTTCCTGATCCTACTGTAGCTAATCCTGGATGAGCCTGGCAGCTGCTGATATGCTCCAGTGGTTTGGGGCTCTTCATTTTAAAGAAGATGTACAGAGAGTACTGATGCCCAGCCTTCTCCCCTCTGCAGGATTTGCTACTGAAATCAACCTGGATTACCCCACCCACTGGGCAGAGTAAACTCATGCTTAAAATGCCAACAACAACAACAAAAATATAGGCATCAGAAAATTTTCTACAGTTTGATATTAAAATTTCTTTCATATATTTTTATGACAAAATCAAGACATTAACTTAAATTTTCTTATGTCTATTAATAGACGAGTTATTTTTAATTTATATGGAGAAAATACTCTGAGTCTTTTTAGCCTCAGAGAAGTTAAATAAAATACAATACAAACAAACAAAAACACAATGGCAGTCTACTGACTCTGAAGCCCAGGCAACTGTGAAGGCCAGTGGGCAGGTGTCTGTATCTGTGCTGTGGCTGGCACTGCTCAGTGTTTGGAACAAAGGCATGTGTTTGACTTGGCTGACATATCTTCTTTTTTCTCAGTTTGCGTTGGAAGAATAATGACCTTTTTTAGTCATATAATTAACAATTGCCCTGAAACAAAGACAACAGAATGGAAGGCAGATTTGGGTTGGCATGGAAAGTCAAGGATGGGGGAACAGCCATGGAAGGTGGGTCTGCAATGCTGCAAGATGTCCACATGAGGATGTCTGGGAGCACTATGAAAAATAGAGATTAAAAGAGAAACATCCGGGGGCTGGATAGATGGCTCAGCAGTTAAGAGCACTTGCAGAGGACCCAGTTTCAGTATTTAGCATCCAAAGCCCATAACTCCAGGGAATCTGATGCCCTCTTCTGGTTTCCTTGGGAACTGCATGCACATGGTAGAACATATATTCAAGCAGACAAATATTCATATATGTGAAACAGAAGTAAATGTTTTTAAAAAGAGAAGCAGCATTCGGGGTTAGAGAGATGGCTCAGTGGTTAAGAGCACTGGCTGCTCTTGACAAGGACCTGAGTTTGATTTCAAGCCCCTACATGGCGGCTAGCAACGATGCATCACTCTAGTTCCAGGGGAGTCTGGTGCCTTCTTCTGACCTCATAGGCATTGCATGACACAGGTGCACTTACACATATGCAGGCAATACACTTGTATGAATAAATTTAAAAATGATAATAATAAAAAAGAGTGAGAGAAACATCCAAGATGGTGATAGGTGTAGTGAGTCCCTGTTGTGGACTCAGTTAGGAGTTCATAAAGATGTAGATAAAGGACAATCAGAGACTCGCCTTAGGAAACACCCGGATTTTGGCCTGACAGGTGCACTTACACATATGCAGGCAATACACTTGTACGAATAAATTTAAAAACGATAATAATAAAAAAGAGTGAGAGAAACATCCAAGATGGTGATAGGTGTAGTGAGTCCCTGTTGTGGACTCAGTTAGGAGTTCATAAAGATGTAGATAAAGGACAATCAGAGACTCGCCTTAGGAAACACCCGGATTTTGGCCTGTGCTAAGATGTGATTTGATCTTTGGGATGTTACCCATGGTACCAGGATTTTGACAAATCATTCTACATTAGTTTAGATCAGGGGTCACTGGAATTAGGCTTCACGCTGTTTTAATAACAAATCTCTAAATATTACTGAGTGGAGATTTTTGTAATGAAAATGTTTTATTGGGTCAAACCACAGTTACAACACTATCCCTCACCCCAGCAAATGATTAATCAAGATTAATATTACTTGGATTTCAGAATTTTAAAACAAACATGGGAGGACTTTAAAATCAAGATACACTTAAAATTTTGAAGAATAAAGCAAAGTTTGTCACATACAACCCATGTCCAAATTGTCTCTAGATAGTCACAGATGAAGTAGAAGCTGCAGACGTTAATTAAGGTAGATATGGCCCTCACCTAATTATTCCACATGCAGTATGCAAATGGCCTCAGCTGTGGGTGGGACACAGCATGAGCAAGCAGACGAAGTTTCCTTTCCATTCTCATCTTGAAAAATCCCTGGATTTTACTAAGGTGGAAGAGAAATTTCTATAAACTATTTCTAATGACTTTTCTCTTTTAAAAGCAAAAGAAGTGGCGATGACAGTGGCGGTGGGGGCCGAGTTTGCCTTGACTCTCCCCTCTCCCGGGGCCACCACTGTTCTATGTTCTCTGTATTGTAACATGTGTTGAAATCAGTGAAGAAGATAAAAAGATAAGCACAATAGACTCCACCTCATTGTATCTGAGTCTGTTAAATGGTCTAAGCTTGGTTTTTAGAAAGAAGTTGTCTTTATATGTAAAACTAAAGTAAATATAGAAAACTCAAGTGGTTTTGTGGTATTTTGGTGAACTATAAGCCACCACTGTGAAGAAACAGACAATCAAGAATACCCCACTCTCAGCTGAACTCCACCCAGTAGATTTTTATAAAGGGGAATTTGGGAGCTGGAGAGATAGCTCAGTGATTAAGAGCATTGCTACTCTTCTAGAGGACCAGAGGTTGGTTCCCAGCACCCATATTGGGTGGCTCATAGCCACCTGTAACTCCAGCTCCAGGGGATCCAACGTCCTCTTCTGGCCTTTATGAGTATGAGGACCAGCATGCATGTGCACATACATACAGAGAGACACACATACACCTAATATTTTAAAATCTTGAAAAGAGTTTAGTCTCTGTCATGCAGTTGGTGGAGTCGTCTATAGCTATGGAGCCAGCTGGGTGACTTTGCCCACTACACAATATTGCTTGTTGTGGGTTTTCTGTGTGTGTGTGTGTGTGTGTGTGTGTGTATGTGTGTGTATGTGTGCTCACATGCACACACACACACACACACACGTGCACACTCCACCAGATAGGAGAAGCCATAGCCAGGCCTAATAAAATGCACAGAAAATTGCAATGTAATCCTGACTCTGTGCTGTATGCATGAAGAAAGTGGATGAGATTTGGGATTATCATTTATTTTATTTTATTTTTTGAGACAAGTTCTCACTGTGTAGCCCTGGTTTGCCTGGAACTCACTATATAGACCAGGATTACAGCACTCCACCTGCCTCCAGATTATCTTTTGTCTTTTAAGATGTACAAGTAGGCTGATGAGATGGTTCAAAGAGTAAAGGAACTTATGCCACACTTGATGACCTGTGTTTTCTCCCTGGTATCCACAGTAGAAGGAGAAGACTGACTCCTACAAGTTTTCCTCTAACTTGTACACATGGACTATGGCACACATGGATGATAGTACATTCATGCCCCCCACTAAATAAATAAACAAATGAAAAAAAATGTAACAAGAAAGTTTTTTTCTTTTTTAAAAAAAGGAAGAGGAATAAAGTTGTATTAGGGGAGAGAGAGAGAAGGAGAGAGAGAGAAAGAGAGAGAAAGAATGTGTGTGTGTGTGTGTGTGTGTGTGTGTGTGTCTACACATACATGCATTTGTATGCATACATGCACACGCATTAGTGTGTAT
>NW_008350535.1:1972660-2083575 GCF_000622305.1 Nannospalax galili
TATGTGTGTTTACTTGGACAAAGAAGGAAGTCAGTGAAGCAGATGGAGTCCCTCTGTCTCCTGATGTCACATCCCTACTTTTAGGAATAGTATCCCATAACTCTTACAGAAGCACATGCATATCTTCACCCTTGCAAGCTACATAAACTTCTGGGCTTTCATAGTCACATGACTCAAGCTGATGAGGTTTATAAGATCGGAAATAGACTGTTTCTAGTATATCTCTTTCCCATAGGACCCTCTCCACTGTTGCCTTTATGATGCTCAGGCAATGGGAACAACTAGAGAAACAGTAAGTCGAAGAGAGAAGAGCCAACTTAGCTCTGCAGTGCAAAGTTTTGGAATGTTTATTTAGCCCCCAGGTGACAGTTTTAAAATATGACTTTAAGAGGTAGAATCTGTGTTTGCTCCACTGGAAGGGCTTGGGCCTTCTTCACCTAATCCAGATGCACAGGGATGCTATGTGACTTTTAATGCTTGGTCAAAGGAGGCTATGTGACTTCCACCTGGTTCCTTCCAATGGCTCAAGTTCAGGAGGCTCATTAGAATCAACCCAGCAGCCCTGCTGTGTTAGAATCAAGCCCCAGGGAGGTGCCATGTTAGATGTTTGATTGACAACTCCAGTGCAGTTGAGCCTTCAAGTCCTCCTGCCAAAGTCCAGACTGACACACTAACAGAGACCCCAAGACATTCCCTGTCCCCAGATATGTAAATCAGCCCCATACATTCAAATCTTGCCAGCTGAGATTTTTGACACATCAGAAGAAAGCAAGCACCCTATCTCCTCTCTTTTGTTTGTTTTATGAAGTGTGTGGGTACATATGTATGTGTATGTGTTCGTGTATATGTGCATGCATGCAGAGGTCAGAGGTCAACATCAAGTATCCTCAATCAGTCTCCACTTCCTTTTTGACATAGGCAGTCTCACTAAACCTGAGCTCACCAATTCAGCTTGCTAGACTTGCTGGCCAGCAAGCCCCAGGGACCCTCCTGTCTGCCTCCCCAGAGCTGGGATTATGGATACACTACAGTTCCGGGTTTTACATGAGTGTGGGTCCTTATGCTTGTGTGTCAAGCACTTTACTGACTGAACTCCATCTCCCCAGTCTCTATCTTCTAGTTTCTATTGGAATTCCTGACCATTAACATCTGTGAGCACAAAGAAATGTTTTAAGTATTTGGGATGGTAGCCTCATTAAAGGAACTTAGCTTCTACTTTAACTGATAAAGGTGTCAGTCTTGTGATTTATATAAGAAGTGTGTCAAATCAAAACAATTCAATTTTAAAAACATAAAATGTTAACTAGCTATCTTAGAGAGCAACCATTTTCCTAAACTTAAGCAACCAAGAGATTAGGGAAACTTGCAAAAACTTCAAATCTCTGGAGGCAAATGAAGCTGCTCAGAAAACTGGCTCTTATTGTGCCGTGGGGATCTGATCTCCTGCAATGATGCCATTCAAACTTGTATCTTCTTTCCAATCCTCTATAACTTGCTGCTCAGAGGTCTGAGGACATACGAGGTTTAAGTCTGGCCTATGGTCTCTACTACATAATTAACTGGAATTGAAAACCTTCTTATTAATCTTTATTTGGAATGGGATGTAGTTCTGAGTTCAATAAATAATTAGCTCCTTTCCTCTGAGCTTGTCTTGAATTTCTAGATACATGTGACTAATAGTCTTTGTGACAGGGAACACTGGAGCTACATTCTGATCCCATAAACTTAAAGCTTCCTTTTTCGGAGGAGTGACTCTAACCTGTGTTATTTTTTCACCATTATCAGCAATGGGATATACATAGCACACTGTAATTTAAATCTGCATCTGAACACACTAAGGAGACACAGATGGAAATTAAAACACATTTTTGGGCCCTGGACCACCACACTTTGAAGAAAGGAGAAAAGGTATTAATCAGCAAAACAATCATTCAAGAGATCATGAGCATCAACATGTCAACTTAGGACATAGCAGGCATATTATTTACCTTCCTAAGCCTCACTCTCCTCCTCAACCAAAGGGGAGAGTTGAATCCCTGCCCCCCACCCCCCGCAGTGGTGGTGAAGAATTGTGTAGTGAATAGTGTGAAAAATTGTAAGCAAGCTGTTCCAGTAATAGATCATGGCAGTGTGGTTACATATCCAATTAGAAATAAGCAATAATTAAGAGAGCTGAACCCAAGACCTCAAATTGTGCAAAGGCAAGAAAAGTCCCAGACTGAAATGTTTCTGTTCTCTCTTGTTTGTTTTTATGTAGATGGGGTCCTGGCAAAGGACAGACTGGAGATGAAAATCCAGTGGTCAAACTTTCCCATATTTGGAGACATGGCTGATAATCAAAACTAAATTTAATATACTCCTTCTCTTCCCTAGTCCTTTTGGCTGCATTGGCTCTCATACCAATGCTATAGATGAAATGAAATTCCTGCAGGCCAGGTTTAGCAGATTTTATTCATTTATCTAACTGTCTAAACCACATAAAATCCCTTTTTAAAAACAAACGGTCTTGTGTTTGCTCTCTTGGAAATGCTTAGGCAACACAGCAAGTGTCTGCAGAGTGTGGGAAAGCTTACCTCAGTCTAGAGGGGCCTAGAGATGTCAACACACACACACACACACACACACACACACACACACACACACACCCAGGACTGCTAGTCCTTCTGAGTCTGTTGCTCAAAGTGACTCTGACCCAGTCTCTGAAGCCCACCAAATGCCTCATCTGTGAATGATAGGTGGTACTGAGCAATCTCTAAAGTGTCTTCCATTTCTCAACTTTTGCAATCATATTTATTTAAAGAACTGGGTTTATAAGTGTGGGTTCTCCAGCCCATTGCCTGGGCTCAAGTCCTAATTCTCCCACTCACCATCTGGGTAACCTTGGGTGAGTGACTTAACTTGTATGTATATCTCCTCTGAAAAAAATGTACAATTGTCTCTACTACACAGAGCAATAGAAGCAAGTGAAACAGCTCGTGTGTACACATCTGGAGGATAGGGCCTCACAAGGATATCCTCACAGGGATGGTATCTAATCACATACACACAAAACACCTATCTATTACTTTATGCTAATGAGGTGCCAGGCACTGAGCTAACATTTCTATATTGCTCTCTCCCACTCCTTGCCTCTCTTTGCAGTGTGATTTTGACTTCCCTGTTAAGGAAAATGAAGCTCAGAGAGCTAAAATCCTAAGGGCACAAAACCAGCAAGTTGTAGCACAACATCTCCATGACAGAATGGCTAGTGGCAAATACCTTACCTTTGGAATTCACATAGCCATAGAGTGTAGTGTATGGGAAATTCTGAGAAATAGGAGGGTAAAGGGATGGTTCAGTTCATAAAGTTCACTCTGTGAAAACATGAATACTTTAGTGGTATCCCCAGAACCCACATTAAAAAGCTGGGTGTGGTGGCACACACTTACAATCCCAGTACTGGGGAGGCAACAAACAGACTCCCAGGACTCACTGGCCAGTCAGTCTAGCCTACTTGGCAAGTTCCAGGCCAATGAGGGGTTCTGTGTAAAAAAAAAAATAAGGTGAAAGAAACCTTAGAAACAACAACTAAAGTTGTCTTCTGGCTTCCACATGTACATACACATAGATGCGTGTGCACCCACACATACACACATACATTTGCACAGACATGCACACACACACACACACACACACACACACACACATCAAAACAAAATAAATAAAAATGCAATGTCTAAAAGATGGCTGTATGGGGCTGGGAGGTGGCTCAGCACTTAAGAGCACTGGTTGCTCTTGCAGAGGACCTGGCTTGGTTTCCAGCACCCACATGGTTACTCACAACATCAATTCCATTTACAGGGTATCTGATGCCCTCTTCTGGCCTCTGCAGTCATTGCACACATGAGTGCACTTACATATATGCAGGCAAAACACTCATACACCCAAAATAAAAACAAATACATTAAAATTATTAACTAAAAAAGCAATGGCCATATGCAGGATCGCTAAAAGAGGAGAATCATAAAATGACTTGAAGATGATTGAATTTGAGCTCCTCAGCAGGCCATGATGATGCTTGCTTGTTTTTTAAGTGTCCAATTTGGGTAAGCTCTATGTTCCTCCTGTTTCTTGTCAATGAAATTAAAGGCATTTGTGTTTTTAATTCCCTTTCTGTGAATCGGTCCAAATCCCGTAGCTCAACACTTTCTAATGCTCCCAAGGGCACCTGCAGGAAAAGTACGTTACATTAACCAGGCAATCCAGCTGCCAGCAGTTTCCAAGTTAACTTTTGCCTTTTTACTAGCAGGATAATTTCTTTACTGGTTTCTTTTATTTACTCATTTTCACAAGATGTGTAAAGGAGATAAACAGAAAGACAAAAGGGCAGTGATCCTGAGCAGATGAAAGGGAGCGAACAGAACGATCGGACTAGGACAAAGCCAGGGTTTATTTAATGAGAAGGGATAGCACCGAGTAAAATCTGATGGGCTTGAACAATGCTACCACCTACCACTTTCTAGCTCCCCCTCCTTTGAGTGGGATCCACAGCTCCCATTACTCAGAACAGTACATATAAAACCAAATGCTGGACAAAGTGTTCTACTCATTTTTTTTTTCACCAAGAAACTGAAGGAGATGCAAAGAATGTCCATGTCCTTCAAATAGTATTTCATGCAGTGGTGACATGATCAACTCCTCTTCATCTTCACTAGGAGCCAACCATATGCCAAGTACTGAGTCAGGTGCTGGAGCAGTTGGGAAGTGGGCCAGGGGACAAAGGGACAGAAGTTCTGCTCAGACCTGTAATGTAACTGAGGACATGTAAAGACCTGGGCAGGAGGTGGACAATGGTAATACTAATGATAATAATTATGCTGATAACAGAATCTAGATAGTATCTAGAGGAGATCGGAGGAAGACTACTTGTGGTGATTCATTCCATGGGAGTCCTGGATTGGTTTCTGGGAGGGAACAAATAGCAAGCCGTTTTCCCAATGTGGCCCTCATCACCTAGATCTAGTGATGTCTAGTATGAATGATTACTGGTTTAATCATCTAACAAAAATTTATCAGATGCTAAAAGACTTATGATTAATAGATATAATCATAGTGAAATCTGTTTTCTAAATATACAGAAGCTGGAAGATGGGGCCAGTCAGCTCAGATCTGGGGAAGGGAGGAAAGGTAATTAGGAAAACCTGACCACTTGAATACAGCTACTAAGAATTTTATCTAGAGTTTTAGAAGCAACATTGGCCAGAGAAGAAGATCTGATTCACAAAGCCAAAGAAAGACAAATGGCCATGTGCAAGTGGTGGAAACCAACCAGATCTGACTTGGCCTTCAGTCTGCTTCCAGATCTTTGTCTGTTGCCTGGAAACCAAGTTGCTCTTCTTCAGACATTTCCTCTATCTCCACCTGTTTATCCCATTGATGGCCAGCTGCCCCAGAGTCCCCTGGTTCTGTGATTCTGTCTTACTTCTTCATCCAGGAGACTCCTATTTGGATCAGGGTTGCAGAAGAGCAAACATCACTGGGACTTTAAGAAGTTGATGCCTACAGTGTGATTTTCTGTTGTGGTGGAGGAATTACCTAGAAACAACAGACTTTTCTGCCACCCTTGAAGCCTAGCATTCTGTGAACAATTTTGTTGAAGTACTCTGTGAGGCAGTCTACAGATCAGCTGTTTTTTGGAACAGTGCTCTCCAGGGCTGTCTTGCGGCCTAAAATAATGATTACCCAGATGAAGTCTTTCAAAAAATCTATTGTGAATGGTAGCCATTAAAATCTTTCCAAAGAAGAAGATAAGGCAATGATTTTTTTTGAAAAATCTCCTTACAGAGCCATTCACAACAATATCAATGTCTTTTCAAACTGATCAACCAGTATAGCCACAAAACAACTCATCGTGACTAGCCCTAGAGTTGGTCACGCTTCCCCTAGACCCTTCATTTCTCTTCAAGTTTCAGAGCAAAGGAAAATTATTTAGAATGCACTAAAAAATGAGCTTAAATTTGTATCCAAGGCACTGTCTTCATCCTCTCAAAAAGAGTTTAAATCTTTGGCTGGTTGCTTTCTAAGTTTTTTTCTCCCCACACCAGGATGTATGTTTAAAATAACATTTATTTACAAAATGGTATCTTAGCAACGGTGGCACAGCACAAGTGTGTTATCTAAAGCAAACCCATTCTGGCCATAAACTATATAAGCAAAGCATCCAAATGTGGCTGGTATAGTTCCCCAAGATACTGAGAGCCCGGGGTATCACATGAGATTAAAGCATATTTTTCAAATCTGAAGTGTTCCATTATTCATGTTTAACTCAAAGGATAGGCAGCACTTTTATTCTTAATTAGGAATCATAAAATTTCAGAGCCAACAGGGAATTTGAAAGCTGTCTAGTCCAGACCTGTGATATCTTAATGGGGTAGGAATAGAAGGAGGAAATGGAACAATAATTCACTTTCCCCAGCACACAGGTGGCAGCACAGAAAATCAGGTATCTTGACTGTTGTCCCGTTATTCCGTTAACTGTTCTTAAACTTTTCTTAGGATAAACATTAGGCATGTTTGCAAGCAGGCTAAAGACATTTCAAATCTGTGGCTTTTAAGCAATGAAAACAAACTCCTAACCCTTACCTCCAGCCTTCATATATTTTAAGAACTTTTGACTTTCAGGCTGTGGAGGTGTATCCCAGCATTTGGGAGGCAGAGGCAAGTGACAGTCTGTGAGATTAAAGCCAGCCTGGTCTGCATAGTGAGTCCCAGGCCATCTGGAAGACTCTGTCTCAAGAAAAAAACCAAGACCCCATGAGGTCAAACTTAAGATGTGATTTTAAATGACTAAATAATCCAGGATTTTTTTTTATTACTGAATATTTATTTTTAGCTAGGTAAAAACAGAATTTGGAAAGTTAAACAGTTTATTCTAAAGTTAAGAACTCATTCACTAATATTAACTCATCAATGATGCAAAAAGGGATTTTAAATGACAAGTCTGATGTCTGTCTATCATCTATCTCTCTCTATCATCTCTCTATCTCTCTATCTCTATCTCTCTCTACATATATCATCTATCATCTATCTATCATCTATCTATCTATCTGTCTATCTGTCTATCATCTATCCATCTATCTTTATCCCTATTCCGATGAGGCCTACATTAAATATGATTCTGCGGATATACATAAAATGTATACATAAAATGAAGCAAGGGTTTTCAAAGGGATACAACACTGATGATAAGATGAAGATTTTCTTTCTATGTCTATGCTTCTATCTATATCTATGCTGGAGGACGTACAATTATTGTAAATAACCTCTGAGCATCTTTTTAAAAAGTTTTATAATTATTATTTTATTTTTAGAAGAAGCATTTCATTACAGCTTTAACATACACATTAACAGTTTCCAGAGCAAAGATACATCTCTTTCAAAAGTGGCTATAAAATTTTTAGGCTGGCCGTTGGGAATTAATAGTTATACAATATTAAACTCAGTATAAGCCCTGTAAGACACAAAATTGAATGAGTTTTTAACCTTTAAAAAAGATCTCCATTTCATTTTAAAATATACTGTTTCTTTCAGAAAGACTCATTGTTTTTGCTCATAACACTGAGATGTTGGCACATGCATCTCTAATCTGTATGTATCTGATTATTACTAGTCAGATACTATAAACTATGGGTTGCACTCAGATCCTTGGCACCTGTGTATGTCTATGAAGTCATTGGGTAGATTTCAATGGTAATGTTTATCACCTCTACTAATTAACCTGATGTAAATGTTTATGCTTCCTCCTCAAATATAATTCATTTTTAAAATTTTGTTGATTTTTTTGTGTTTGTGTATATCACACAGAACATCCAAAACCATCTTATTCAACTGTACACCCACTTCCCATATGGCATCCTCCCATAGCTTCCCTCCCCCCACTAGAGCCCTTATACCCTGTTATCCCTGCTACTGTCCGCTGTGATGTTGAAACCCCCAGCTGGTCCCTACTACTTGTCCATCTGGTGAATCTAGTCAGCCTATCTAGAGGTCTTTGTTTTAGGAGGGTCAACTGTTCCTCATCTAGCAGCAATCAGTTGTCAATATTCCTTTAGATAACATTGGAGTCTGCTGTTTATTTTCCCAGTTCTGTGATGGGTTACTATCTGGGAGTCCCTTTGGCCACCCTGGCCAACAAGTCAAAAGAAGGTATCTCCTATCTGGCATTGTTACTTGTTATGTAGCCTTTAGCTATACATATGGACTCTTAAAAAATTATATTGGCCCCTTTAATCTTTGGTTATACTTTCCTTTTGGGTGTTTAAGATCATACAGTTGGCCCAGATAAACCAATTTATTTTTACTCCTAAGGCCATTTGAGGATCTGTTCCTCAGGGGTCACATGGGCTTGGGAGGAGCCCCTGGCTCCTTTCTTTACTGGAATATGGATTCAGCAAGTGAAGAAAGCTTACCCAGATTTTTAACTAGAGCAACAATTATGCTATCCTTTCTTTGAATGACATAGTGTTTTGAGAAATATAAGTCCCCCCGTCATTCGCTGGTGTTGATAATACTTTGCATCTCTAATATGGGTCATATCCTTGATTTGATTACTCTAACATCCACATAGTTTCTAATTGGGAAGCTGCTATTCTAGGAGCATAAACCTGGTCAAAGCACACTGCTCACTTATCTGTGTGGAAGGATAGTGTAAATAGGAGTCAGATAAGTTAGACACCCACTCTGAAGACACAGGGATGGAGTCAGAGCAGGAATCCAGGTCTCTTGAAGCACAAGCACAAGTTTTGCAAAACTTTTGCTTTCAACAAGTGTTTCTAACATTTTACTTCCCTCATTCCACTATGCTAAGTGCTTTTCTTCTGCCTAAGAATGCCACAGAGGCCACATTTACTGATTGTCTAGAAGAAAAGCTATTTCAACGTAGGGATGAAAATTACCTTCAAAAATATGATGATCCACCATCTGGGTGTGGTAGCCCAGCCCTGCACTGTGCAGGCAGAGGCAGGAGGAGCATGGCAGGTGGGAGCCAGTTCCAGTGAATTCCAGGCTGGTGAGGGCCTCACTAATATACTGAGATTCTGTCCCCCAAATAAAAACAAAACATTATCCAGATAGGAATCTATGTTTAAATCACACACACACACACACATAAATACATGCACATGCACATATACACATATACACAGACATGCACACACATACAAATATATGCATATACACAAACACATGTACACAGACAATACCTGCCCACAAACACACAGACACACACATGCACACATACACACATATATACACAAACACATATACATACCAACATATGCACATTCATACACATATACAAAGACACACAGAAAAATGTACACATATACACAGACACACATACACATACATACACATGCACACACAAACACACATAACACATATACATAATACAGACACTCATATGAACACATATACACAGACGTACATTCATATACATACACATATGTACTAAGAAACATATCCACAGACACACATGCACACGGTGTACACGGACATATGCATGGATACACACATACACAGACACACAGATGCACACCTGTATGCAGATATATACATGGACACACATATACACAGACACACACATGCACACACATATACAGAGACACAGTCACACACAAACACACCTCTACACATGCACATACATACATATATATTCACAGACACAGTAATACACACCCCTGCATACACACATGTACACAGACATACATGAATGCAGTAGGGGACTATTTGTGGGGAGGAACAGAACCAGTGAGCAGTGAGGCAGGAGGAAGGAAGAGGATGGTGGATGCTGCAAACATAAAGTACAATTATATGCGTGTGTGTGTGTGTGTGTGAGTGTGATATGACATATGATATGTCATAATGAAACTATTATTTTGTACTCTTAAAAAAGTGAAGGCCAAATATCCTTTATCCTAGTGTTCTTGCTAAAAACAACTTTCTGGACTTTAGATGCACTAAATCAGAAGTTTTAGGAGTAGACTTCTAAACCGGCTTTCCTGTATCATCCTCATACACACTAAAGAGGGCTGCTGGCTAACAGGATAAAGCCTAGCTCCCCCATTCCAAATACAAGGCCCTCCAGGCCTGGCTCATGCCTGTGTTCTCAGACTTGCTGAACTTACAGTTCCCTTCATGGAACTTCTTGTTCCAGCAAAATCTTCCTAGTAAGAACTTTCTGACCAAACCTCTTCTTTCACACTTCTAGGCTTTTGCATTCATTTCTCAGCCTGGAAAATCTCTCACCTCACCTACATGCACCGAGTTGGTAGACTGTGATCATTCTCAAAACTAGGTTAGGTTGCTCTTCCTTTTTTCCTGCTATACCTAAGAGCAATCACTTCTGCAACTCCTTCAGAAGACATATGTGTTTCCTGTTGGTTTGGATCCCGTGCAACCTAGTGCTCTCAGTTCCTAAATACAAAGGGCACATGGGGCATGACAAAGGAAAAGAGACTGGAGGAGGCTACAAGGGTCAGGGCTAGCAGAGCAGTGGGGGAGGTGGGAGGAAGGCCAATCACTAAAATGCTTTATTTGGAATTGTCGTTCATGATGATATAACACCTTATATGCTAATTTTAAAAATAACAAATGTTCGAAGAACAAAGTAAGCAGAGAGTGAGAGCTGACCCCACAGTACTTCTGCAAATCACTGGAGTTACACTTGCTTAGACTGTTCAACCAGGGCATTATTCTGTCATGTTCCAAATGATGTCATCATTCCCCAAACATCAAATGATAATCTAAATATTCGTGGCAATATGCAGAATCTAAAATCTAAACCAAGAATCTTCCTTTTTGTCAATATCTGTGCCAACTGGGAAAATGGTGGATTTTTTCATCATCTTCATTTTTAATTTGTATTTTTTATCTTTCCGGGTCAATGCTGTCTCTTGGGTTATACATTTTTCCTTACCATAAGTGCAAGAGGACCCCATCCTTTCACTAAAGTGAACACAGATGAACACATTTGGAACCATTGTTTCCTTCAGAGCCTTCCTTTGTCTTTCTTTTCCTTTACAGGCAGATAATTGTTTGCCAACCGTACTATTAGGGTTTTCAACTCATTTCCTCTAGAAGTTGATATTGATTTTAGAGTTGTGGCCATTTTAGGAGACTGCCCAGGAAATTCCATTAGATAGTCCATGCTTTATTTTATAAATTTGTCTTTCAGCCAAGTGCAATTTCACATCTCACTCTAAAATTTGAATGTACTACTTACAAGTAAAATTACCACATAATGGTCCCTAAAACCATTTATTACAAATAGGTATTTGCTGGATACCATAATCAGGAAAATTAGATGGAGAGAAAACATAACAATGCCATCACATAGCTAATGTGATAAAGAAGACCTAATCCTTAAAAAAAATCTTTGAACTGTATGACCATGAAGTTGACCTTGGACATTAACCAAGTTATGTCACTGGTTACTTTTGTAAGAATGGGTTTCTTGTTTTTAACATATGGTAAAGTAGAATTAAATAAATATTATAACAGGAGAGAAATAATGCTTTCTACTTGAGTATGTGAATAAGAATATAAAATGTGTGAGGATAAAGAAGGGGTGCAGAGAAAGTTGAAGAATTTGATTTTAGAGGCTGTATTAGTCACTTTTCTGTTGCTGTGATAGAAACACTGACCAAAGCAATTTAGAGAAGGAAGAGTTTATTTGAGCTTACGGTTCCAAGGGAATTACAGTCTGTCATGGCAGGGAGGCGTGGTGGCTGGAGGTGGCTGGAGCAGGAGCAGCAGAAGCTAAACTCTCACATCATCACACAGGCACAGGAAGCAAGAGAGCAACTGGAGATCTGGCAAGGCTTAACAGCTCTCTAAGTCACCCCCAGCGACGTGCTTCCTCCAGGATAGCCACACCTTCTAAAACCTCCAAAAACAGCACCATCATCTGGGGACAAAATGTCCAAATACTTGGAGCCTATGGGGAACATTTTCATTCAAACCATCACACCCTCTATCACACCAAAGCTCTGGACTTGTTATGGTGGTCCCTCTGACCCTCCTCAGAATGTTTTGCATGCCTATATAATTGCCTGCTAGTGAGTTATTAGGGAGGTGGCTGTAGGTTCAGATAGCCGCTCACAAGGTTACCTAGTAGTTTCTTTACTTTCTCTCCTGTACAAGGTGACTCATCTCTGGCAATCAGCCTAGTTAACTACTGCTGATACTGCTGTTCTCCACTGGCAGCAGTGTTCTGTCTCACCCCACCATACATAAGGCTCATTTCAGCTTCAGACCCAGGCATACACTACAGGAAAGGTCCCAGAACATTTTGTAGTGAATGTCATAATGAGCTCTGGCTATTACAGGATCTTCCTGTTCTCTCTCTTGTGCTGGTACCACTCCCTATGTTCAGGTCTTCTTGGCAGATGCCTCACAGCTCTGGCATCACAAACTTCTTGGGGTTTCCATTGCCAACCAGGCGCCACCTTTACAGCTTCATGCAATGGCCTATCAGGGCCTTCTCTAGGCAGGGGCAACCATGCTTCATGCTGCCTGGCCTCCGAGGCTCTCTGAAATCTCGGAGGAAGAATCAATGACCCCTTCACTCTTCCATCTTTCATGCCTCTAAAGCCATCACCATGTGAATGACACTGCCAAGTTTGGCTGCAAGTTTGGGATGGACTCCAGCCTGCTTTATCCATTTTAGAAGCTTTTCTCTTCAGTGGCCCCTGGAGCATTTTCCTTTCACAGTTGGAGACTTAACTGGATGTGGTCTTGCCCTAGAGTCATTCTCTCCATTCTTTAAGTTTGACTCTCTAGGCCCCTCCTTAATCACTTTAATCTCCTTATCAATGGGATCCTCTCCATTACATGCCCAGGCTCCAACATTAATCTTCCTAGTGCTCTTTTTCAATCCAAGCTGTATTTCTTTCTTCCCCATTTGCTCTCTTTCACTGTAGATCTGCATAATATTCACCATTAATAGCCATGCCGCCATTTCTACATTAGCCTGTCTTGAAATTTCTTCTGCCAAAGAAATTAGTCCATTACTTTCAACTTAGCCTCAGGCAAGCTTTGAGGTCTGGGGCAGACTCCAGCTAGACTCTGCCAAAATATCCCAAGTGCTGCTTAAGTCCTTATTTCCCTCTGGACCTACATTGTTCTCAGCACTACTTTCTTCCAGGTGTTTACTAGAAAGACCTGTTAAGCTCTGCTTATAGCAATCAACCACTTTTCTAGCCCAAACTTCCAGTCTTCCACATTCCTCCAAAACTCCACATGCTCAGATTCTTCACAGTCAAGAGCCTACTCTCTGGGACCAATTACTGTATTACTTAGTTTTCTTTTGCTGTGATAGAAACACTGAGCCAAGCAATTTATAAAAGGAAGAGTTCCAGGGGAATTATAGTCCATCATGGCAGGGAGGCATGGTGGCTGGAGGTGGCTAGAGCAGGAGCAGCAGAAGTGAAGCTCTCACATCATCATGCAGGCACAGGAAACAAGAGGGTGACTGGAGATCTGGCAAGGCTTAAGAACTCTCTGTGCCCACCACCAGTGACATGCTTCCTCCAGCATGGCCACACCTTCTAAAACTTCCCAAAACAGCGCCACCATCTGGGGACAAAATGTCCAAACTCTTGGAGCCTATGGGAGACATTTTCATTCAAATCACCACAGAGGCCATATTTTATTTTAATTTTTACTTGTTATTACTGTGTGTGTGTGTGTGTGTCTGAGAGAGAGAGAGCGAGAGAGAGAGAGCACATGCACATAGGCTGTGACATGCATGTAGATATCTGAGGACAACCTTCCACAGTGGGATCCAGGATCAAACTCAGGTGGTTGGGCTTGGGAGCAAGTACCTTATCTCCTAAGCCATCTCACAAGTGAGCCCAGTTAACAGTTTTACATTGTTAAATGCTAGAGTTTAGTTTCTAAGATAAAGTTGCTTTAGAATGGCTTGCCTTATTTGTTTTTTAAAATTTTTTATTTATTATTTTTATTTTATGTGTATGAGTGTATTGCCTGCATATAGGTAAGTGCACCCGTGTCATGCAATGCCTGTGGAGGACAGAAGAGGCTGTGGTATCCCCTGGAACTGGAGTTATGGATAGTTGTTAGCTGCCATGTGGGTGCTGGGATTTGAACCCAAGTCTTCTCCAAGAAGAGTCAGTGTTCTTAACCACTGAGCTATCTCTCCAGCCCAGCTTGCCTTATTTGTAAAGGCAATTGACTGGTGTGCTTTTCATTTTCCATAGTCACAGGGGCTATGATGGAGGTAAACTGACAAGGACCATAAAGCTGGAATCTAAAAATGAAAGTCAAGATTCTGTTTCGAAGTCAACCTAGGTTAGGCATGCTCACTTCTCTCAGTTTCTCTAAAACCAAATGAAAGCAGGGAGGGAAAACTTCTACACCTGATTATTCTTAGAAAGAAACAAAAGCCTATTATTAATTAGACAGTGAATAAAAATGAGTTTGCATGTCGTTCATCCTTCTTGGCTTGGTGGTGTTTGTTATTGTTGTTGTTTTAATCTAGAAATAACCCTGCTGACTAGACTTGCCGCCCTGTGGGAGAGAGGGTGTCCTGGATGGCTGGCCACTTTCCCCTGCACAGCATAAGTTCAGAGACACCCATTTTCTGGTGTCACTGCATTTTGCAGCTGTACCCCCTTCCTCTATTGAGTTCCACACCCTTCAACCAGCACGCCCCAAGCTGCTGGGTGTTCCTTGTGATTCTGGCTCACACCAGCCATCAGCCACTATTGCTGCTGGGTTGTTATTTTGCACCCCTGGTGTAATTAAACTCCATCAATCACTGGAGTATTTCTGATGCTTGTGAATTATCTTTATCAGTTTTAGCAACCTAGAGGTACTCTTTGCAGGAACAAAAGCATGGGAAAACTGTGAAAGAAATGTAGAAAACATGGATCTCAAAAGAATTAAGACAACTCATCCTATTCCTCCTAGGTGTTAATATTTTCAGCTTAATAAAACCTTTTGGGGTAAAAGATGTGGATGGTATGTAAAAGCAAAACAATTCCATTTAAAATGTATCAAGTCTGTAATGAGAGAAATAAAACTTGTTAAGTCAGTGTTATTAAACAGAAAACCTAAAATAAATTTGTAATAGCATTTTTAGAAACAGTCTACTGTTTCTTCTGGACAGCAGCAGACAAGACCTTTTTGGTCTTAGTTCCAACACTATCTGAAACACATCTCCAGCAGAGTCAGATGTCATTTTGCATGCTAATAGCAATCTGAGCACCATCCTGGCAGAAGTTTTAATGAAAATTCAATTTTTAATAAATATGACTTTTGCTTTAGAACATCCTCATTAATTCATTCTTAATTCTCTGCCTGTTTTTCACGTTCTGATATTAAAATATTCATTCACCAGAAAAGCTACCACAGCTGATGACCAGATGGGAAGCTGAGATTTCTCTTTCTGTTAATTATCATGGGTTTTGAGAAACATATATCAGATAGTGCTCACCCAATTTTGTACATGATTTTTATTTGATTCCATATTTTTAAGACTAAATGGTACTAAAGAAATAGCTTCAAAAACATAAAATTTTACTGGGAAAATCTCTTAATCATTCTATATCTGTAATTTAAAGTTTATTCTTAAATATACATTCTATTAAGAAAGATATCAGTGTACTCTGAAAGCTGTTTTATCTAAGATACTTTTGTGGGAGGATTTAAGCCATACAGAAGAGCCAATGAGCTAAGTGTCTGCTTATAATTTCACCAAGGAGAAAAAGTTATGAAAACAAAATGATATGAATTAGAAAGAAAGGAAGCTTGAATAACCTTTCAAGTAAAATAAGACAGTCAATTGACACAAGTCGTTGGAGAAAATAAACACCACCCTCTCTACTCTTTAAAGTGGAAATGACAGACTCTGAAAACATCACTTCCCAGTGTGCACTGCTGTGGGCCAAGTACTAGGTATCTTTGGATGACACTGAAGTCACAGGGCTGGGGCTGAGAATATTTACAAAAAAGGTGAGTTGAGTGCTATGTTTTCTTCCATCTTTCCTCTCCCTCTCCTTCCTTTCTGTCTCTCAATTAAAATAAATTAAATAAATTATTAATTTTTTAGGATGAGAGCATCAAGAAAGATAGAAGCTGGTTAATATATTCATTTTTCTTTTTGGTATTGGGTTTGAACTCAGGGCCTCGTGTGTGTCAGGTATACTAGTTCCCTTTCTCATTGCTATGACAAAATACCTGACAGAAAGATTTGGGCTTGCAATTTTGAAGGTCTTGTCCATTTTGACTAGCAGATTGTGGCATAGTACAGAAGCTCATGTGGTGGGGGACCAGGAAGCAGAGAGAGTGAACCATCAGTGATCTCCAGCTTTCTCATTTCATCCCATTTACTGAGTCAGGGCCCCTGACCCAAGAGATGGTGTCACCCACATAGAGAATGGGTGGAAATGCCTTATAGATAGACAGGCTGAGAAGTAAGCTTGGTTCTCCTAGGTGATTCTCCTGGTTCTCCTAGGTGAAATCCAATCAAGTGGTTAATGACGATCAACCATCACACCTCTGAATGCCCAGACCAGTGCATTCATCTTGAAGAAACATCGTTTTTCCTACATACATGACAAAATTACTATTACAATAGGCATTTTGGGGGCTTCGTTCTGTAGAAACATTGCACGGCTTTTAAATAAGCTCTGAATCTAAATTTAAATAACTCTTTGCAATAACTGATCTGCTCTAGTTAGAATGCTATCATATATTGATTTTCTGCATTGAATCAAATTAATTTTCATCACTTTTCTTACTGTCTCAGTAATTAAAAAAATCTAAAAATCAAAATAGTATGAAAAGCCATAAAAATGAAAATTTTCTAGATGATTTTTATTTTAGTTTTCCCACACATTAATTTATTCCATTAAAGGTATTTTCTGTGCCGAGAGTCCATAATTTCATTTTATAATAGCAAAAGTATAAAGTGTCTAATTATAGAGTCACATATTCATTCATCCACTCAATGGGTAATTTGTTAAGTATTTAATGCTTGTCTGGCAAGATACACGTCAAGCCAGACACAAATACCATTTCTTCCATCGTGGTAGTTACTGTTCAATGAGAAGACTATGACTAAGTTCACAATACATAAAACACTATAAATCCATTAATGTGGTGGTGACTGCGTAAGTAAGTCTGGTGCTTCAGACAAGTCTTCTATGAGTAAAGGGCTCTTAATACAAGAACTGGAACACAACCTTACATTGGATAGGTAAGGGAGGTGGGGGAACTGAGAATGGAAGTGCTTGCTGTGATCCTGCTGAAGGAACACCCAATAGAAAACAGACTACAATGTATATTATAAAACTTCTTAAACTGACTTACTTGTATTGGATGTGGTGGTGTGTGCCTGTAATTCCAGCACTCAGGAGCACAGGGAGAAAAAGTATGGGTTTGAGGCCAGGCTTGGCTACATAGTGAGTTCTAGGCCATAATGGGTTACAGAAAGTCAAAAAATAAAGAGAGGTTTGTTACTATTGTCTGTTTTATTAGTAGAGTACTCCTCTTTGTGTCTTTCCATAATATTAAACTAAATTTATTTTTAACTGATACACAGAAACAGCAATTCCACATATGCATGTGGTACCATATGAATAAGTCTCTCTCCACCCCCTTCTTGTACAAGTCTTGTAATTCTTTAAAATGATTAATCAAATGGTTTGGAGTTAAAAATAAATTCGGGGGTTGGGAGTAAGGTCAGTGAGTAAGAGCCCTTGCTGAGCAAGCATGAAAGACCTGAGTTTGAATCTTTACCACCAAAGTAGAAAGTCAGGCATGAATGGCTGTACATGCTTGTAAATACAGGCAGATCCTCAGACCTCACTGGCCAAACAGCTTAGCCAAAATAATGACTTTAGTATATAGTAAATAGTCTCAGTAAAGGACCTGCCTTAAAGGAATTAGTCAGAGAGTGAGAGAAGAAAACGTCTAGTGTCTTCCGACTGCCACATGCTCATGTACAGGCATGCACACCTGCATATCCACATGCATACATCACACTCACAACATTTACACACACACCAAAACTACAATTAAAATTATTTTTGAAAGTATGACATAAGGCAAAGACACTCATAAAATGAACAGCACCCTTCCTCTTTCCTTCTAAACAGAAAGGTAAAGCTAGAGAGAAAAATATAGCAGGGGATGGTGCAGTGGCTCATATCTATAGTCCCAATAAACAGGAAACTGAAGCAGGAGAATTGCCATGAGTTTGAGGCCATCCAGGGGTAAAGAATAAGTTCCAGGACAGCTGGGCTGCAGATTGGGGCTGTCTTAAGCAATCAGTCAAACCAAACAACCAAGAAAAGAGGTAAGACGGTAGAGATGAGCATAACTTGGTAGAGGGATTTAATTCCCTCATTTTAGTTATGATTATAGTAAAAGCTGAAAGTCTGCTTTTAATAAGTATTATTTTCATCATTGTTCAAGTTAGTATTGTTACACAGCTTTGTTCTCTGTAGTTTTCTCTTTGAAGTCCTATTGTGTAAAGATTTCCCCACCAAACATCCTTAGTAACTGTAATCACTGAACAAGTGGGTTCCTGCAGTTTGGTTGCTGTCAGAATACTCAGCCAAACCATTGCTACACCCTTGAAGAACCACCAATCCAAACATTATTCCATTGTTTTCCTTCCTTGAGTTGAAGCTCAGGGATTTTGAAACCAGAAACTCTGTGATGACTTTGTACCACTTCCACCTACCACAGAAACTCTGTCTTTTCTGTTTGGGACTTCACACTGCTAAAGATTCTACTTGGATTTGCAATTTTTTATTGTATGGATTTTTGAGACAGGGTTTCATGTAGCCCAGGCTGGTTTCAAACTTGGTATGTAGCCATAACTGGCCTTGAACTCCTGATCCTCCTGCCCCCACCAAGCAGTCACTGGGAATCCATCCTCAAATCAGGAGTCCATCTAGTTAGAATGTCTTCTGTTATGTTCCTCAAAGCGTTTGCCAACTTATCTCTTAAAACGAACTCTTAGATGTAGCATTTGATTAGAATCTGTAGAACAACAACGAGAAAAGACTATGATTTTCAAGATATTCAGCTCAGCAATGTAAAACATAGACTGGACATAGCAATAATTTCTGTAGATTAAAAATTTTCTGGCTATTCTGTCTAGGAGCTAAGCCAACTATTTTTTAATCCTCATATTTTTACGTTTCACCCTACCTTTCATCAGCTTATGGCATTCTACAGTGTAAGTTTTTATCCTTTTGCGTACAACCCTAGCTCCTAAAATATAGATTCAAAGAGCCTTTTTCCAGTCATTTATCACCACCACCTAACATAGTTTGATGCTTAGAAGGTACTCAGTACGTATTTGTTGACTGAATGGATGATTGCTGAATTAGATGGTAAAGGCCATGCAGTCTTTTATGAGTGTTGAAGGCATACTGAGAATGATTAAACCCACTTATTCATTTGTTCAACAAATATTTACTGAGTACATATTTTGTCCCAGGCACTGTACTCAGTCAGTTTAGATATGCAGTGTTGAACAAA
The DNA here is from genome assembly GCF_000622305.1 of Nannospalax galili. Classification (NCBI taxonomy): domain Eukaryota; kingdom Metazoa; phylum Chordata; class Mammalia; order Rodentia; family Spalacidae; genus Nannospalax; species Nannospalax galili. Next base: position 1,992,218 of record NW_008350535.1, read on the forward strand.
AGATAACTGCTGCTGAGCATAGAGCAATTTTTAGAACTAAAGTCCAGCTTCGGCCCTGCATAAAATCAATCACTGTCACCTGGGACCTTGATAGACCTGTAATCCTGCCCAGGCTTGATTACTAGGTCTTTCAGTTCCTGTATCTGGTAAGGAGATACCTTGCCACTATGACTCATGGACTTCACAGCAAGCTGAATATCCCCATATACAGTGTAGATGTCTTTTCCAGGAATATGAATTAAAATGCAAATAGTATCTTTGCTACTTGAAAAACAAAGATATCTAAAAATAGACCAGCAAGGACTTTGATTTGGGCTGGCCCTCACATTACACTTCGTTCTCAGTGTTCCCAAAATTATAGGTACCATTGTTACTGGTAACCTAATCAGGTCTTGGGGCTTCTTTGAAAAGACGCATGCTTCTTGACCCAAATAAAGAAAACATACATCATCAGAATCCGAATAGAATAAAATAGCTATGGTCCAGGAGTCAAAGGACCTAAATTCAAATGAATCCATTTGTATGTGACTTTCACATCTGATTCTTTCTTGCCGTGTCTATAGAATTAGCTGTAATACCTTGTCATACCTGTACAATTGCATTCTTTTGAGAGTCAAGTAAGATCATTCTATGAAAATGCTTGTTGAACTATAAAAAAATCTCAGAATTATCAGGGTGTAAGTGGTACGTGCTGTGATGATCCATTTTATGCTCAAGGGGACATAGTAAGTTTCTTTTCTCACCTTGTACAAATTCACAAACTTTCAGAGTCAGACTCCTTATAAAAATAAGACAATCTCTATTTTTGCTATCCAATTAACACTTCAAATGTACCACTGGGCTTTACTTTTGTTTCTAGTCTAGGACTGCAGTCCATAGAAGAAACTCCACAAGCCCTATTCATGTAGTGTTTTTCTTGAAAATAAAGTTCATGATCACAGTCCCTGCAATGAACCAATGTGTCTGCTGAAGGAGAGGAAAGGACAGTGCTTCTATAAAAATTTCCCCTTGTTTGAGAGATCAAGCTGCAAGCCCAGTGTGGTGGCTCACACCTGTGATTCGAGCTCTGAGAAAGCTGAGGCAGGAAGCCTGCCAAAAGTTCAAGAGTAGCCTGGGCAATCTAATGAATTTGAGGCCGGCCTGAGCTACATTTTGAGACCTTAGTTTTCAGAGAGAGAGAGAGAGAGAGAGAGAGAGAGAGAGAGAGAGATTTCAAAAGAAAAGAAAGATTATGTTTTGAAGAAGCTACTTGTCAGGGAAAGATTATCAGCTGTTTCAGGTTAAGTTTGTGGTTGTTGGCATTAAATTTTGGATGCTTTTTCAATTTTTTATTTTATGTTTCTATATGGAAAAAATACACTTTCACAAATTTATATTTACTTCCAAGCACTCAGGTGGAGTAATAGTCAAAATTATTTGAAATGTGCCCTGTCAAAATCTTGGCCTTGGGAGTATACTGTAGTTATATGTATCTAAAAAAAGGCGAAATTTAAACAGCAATTTATTTAGTAAGAATAAGATAATTAACCTAGAGATTAAAACTGTCTTCAGAATTCATAGAATTCTGAATATAGTGTTGGAAGAATTTCTTTAGTTCATTTAATATCCAAAACTATAAGAGTAATGCTACAAAATTATAAAAAATTGAATAGACATTATCTCACTCATTGGTTACCTCCAAAGAAGGTGAATCCAGCCTACGTCTTTTCATCACAATGCAAGGTTGGGGAGCAGACAATATTTAGTGAAATGTATTTGAGATTTTTCTCATCTTACTCTCAGTGATGGGGGTTTATTGTTGTGACAAAGATACTCGAACCTGGGACAGGAGGCTGTCAGTGCCTTCCTCAGGCTGTGGTCACTATACTGCTCATTTACATTTGGGTAAAGAAGTAGCCCAGAGAGGTCTAGGGTGGCTATCTTAGAGCCAATCACAGTCTTCCCTTGACCCAGTGGTAGAGTGGTAGCAAAGTGCCTGCCTAACCTGGTTAGTGTAAACGGACACCTTGAAGCATCTTAGAATTATCTGGGATGAGACTCTCAGTTGAGGAATTTCCTAGATCAGCTGACCTATTGGCATGTCTATAGGGGACTATCTTACCATTGATATAGAAGGGCCCAGCCCACTATAGGTGGCACCATTCCCTTGGCAAGTGGTACTGAATTGTACAAGGAAGCTAGCTGAGCATGAGACTGCCTACTAGCCAACAAGTAGCATCCTCCATAGCTCCTGATATACTTTTTGGACCGTAAAGTGAGGTCCTTGGTTGGAGGTAATGCTGTGTGGAATAGCAAGCAGGTCTGCTTCAGGCTCCTACTTTGAGTTCCTGCCTCAATCTCCCTTAACGATGGACTGTGATTTGGAATGGTAAGCCAGTTTTAAGCCCTTTTACCTCAAAGTAGCTTTAGGTCAGAGTACCTGACACAGCAACAGACATAAAACTAGAACAGTACTCATACACTTTAAATGAAGTGGCAGTGTAATCAGTCCCTCCATCCTAGGCATGTGCTGTAATTTGAATTTGGGATATCCCTGAAAAGTCTCATGAATTAAAGGGCCCACCTTCATGTTGAGATCAGGTTGTGCCCGGCTGTGAGTCACTCCATATTGTTAAAATAGTGACTTTCAGACTAGCTCTTGTCCTGGGAGAGTATTTTACAAACAGAATTTGGCTGCATTTTTAGTGCAAATGCAGAGGCAGAATGACTCTGCACCTTACTATACACACAAACAACACCATCTGTCTGACACCACTCATGAGATACAGACTGAGAAATAACATTCTTAAAAGTTTTTTAAAAACTTATCAAAGTAGATCGGGATCATATGAGCATATCAAAAACAGTAAGTCTGAGAAAACTTACTGCAAATCCCTGGCTGAAAAGGTGTGCAACACTCCTTCCTGGACCTCATAAAGAGGAGAACACCACATTGTGATGAGAGTAGTCCTCACTGACCTGCCTGCCAGTGTGTGTGTCAAAGGACTGTCCCAGGGACTTCAGATCGACTCAGTACCACTGCTGACCCAGCCTATTAGAATTGCCATAAATCTGTACACCTTTCATTCACACAACCTGGAGCTGTACCTCTGCAGTCTCCATGGTCCTGAATCTCCATTTTGAAGCCCTACTCAACCCTGAGACTTGGTTCAAACCTGTGACCCTATGGTTTGGCTCTGCTGTGTGCCTCCAGCAGCTCTCCTACATGGCTCTTCTCTAGCCAAAGGAGACTCTCCTTCCATCTCTCCAGCCTTCAGTCTTTGCCTCCAGGAGGGTTTCTTTGAACCTCCTGAAACTTTAATTCTTTTATAGCCATTCTATAACTTCCTAGCTAGTTAGCTAAATGGATGATGATGATGAAGATAGATAGATAGATGATAGAGAGATAGATGATAGATAATAGATAGATGATAAAGAGATATAATTACTGTGTAGTGTGTAATGTGTGATCTATGGGCTAATATCAGTGGATAAGATTGAAATAAAAGAAATCTATATTTACCAACATCCAGTTATCAAGGGACTACATGGAAAATTACAATCAACAAAACTGAGTTATCTTGTGACTTTATCTTATTGAATAAATTCTGACATTGTGGAAAAGCACAAACATGCCCATCTAGGGTTCTGACCTCCAATGCCCATGATGCTCCACTTTGATATTGTTGGAAGATGATAAGCACTTTACAGCATGTGTATGTCTTCAGGTAATTAAAGTGTACTGTTGAAGGGAATAGTGGAATCATAACCTATTCTCCTTTCTCTCTCTTTTACTTCTTGGCCATAAAGAGAGCAACTTTGTTCCCCTAGGTGTTCTTGCCATGATACACTTGCCTTGCCGGACAACAGAGCCAAAAGTGACAGGACCATTTGATTACAAAGTAAAACCTATAAAACTGTGAACCAAAATAAAACTTTTCTCTACATAAGTTAGCTATCTTGGATATTTCTTAAAGTGTCTGGAAGATGACCAACACACTACGCCATGATTCTGCTACACCAGGTCAGATTCCCACAGCACTTCTCTCATGATATATATTCCAATTTTGATGAACTACTCAGTAGGCAATAGTTCCCCTTCCGTATCACACACTCCTCCTTCTGCTGTATCTTTAACACAAAAAAAACACAAAAAATGATGTTAATAGAGACACAAGACAGCTGTGCAATGAGGTAGAAATCTGAAACATCAGAAATTTCGAGATTTTTTTCCTTCCAGATGTTTTACTCTGAGAATGACTACCTATTTCCTTGCCACCCCCCTTTTCCAAATCTACTAGAGAGAAATACAATATGAAAAACAGCCATAACCTATGATTCTGAAGGATATTAAAGGACCCAGAAGATGGGGGTATGTAATACAGAAAGACTCCTTAATATATACCTGCTAATATATACCTGCTTTGGTTTGCATATGAATTGAACTTGCACAGGCCATAAGTTGTAGTCTTGGTCCCCAGCTGGTAGCTCTATTGAGAAGTGATTGGATGAAGAATGATAATCATCAGTGGACTGACTCACTGATGAAGTTGTAGCCAAATGGTCCATTAGGAAACGGCACCTGATTGGAGGAAGTAGGTCATAAGGGTGTGCCTGTGTATCTAGTTCCTGGCTCCTCTCTTCCTTTCCCTGATTCTTTTCCTCCATGAGGTGAATTACTTTGCTCACCAAATGCTTCCTGCCATGAAGCTCTGCCTTACCACAAATGAGCCTAAAAGCAACAGAGCCAAGTGACTGTGGAATGAAGGCACAGGTCGAAATATGCTTCATCATATTAAGCTGGTTTTCTCAGGTATTTGTTACAGCAATGAAAAAAATCTCACTAACACAGCACCTAAGACAGACCTTCCACATCTAGTACTTAAGAGGAATAAACCCCCCTGGACCATTTCCTGAGGTCATTGAACATCACAGAGTAGGAATAGATTGTCGTATGCACTGTGGACAAGGTACAGACAGAGAGATTTCAGTTTCTCTAAACGGAAAGCTGGATTCACCACAGAGAACTTCATGCATGAGAGTGGGTACATCTAGATACTCTGTTGCATATTTACAGGCTAGCTAAGAGGGTCGAGGGAACATCTAGTCTCTCTAAATAACAAGAAATATATCAGAGGATCTCCAGAAATAGAACAAGGCCATGTGCGCACCAGGGGCCAAGGTCTGCATACTAAAATCTCTGGGAACAACCTTGCCTGCCAGGGACACTGACATCATTTGAAGCCTTGTCTCTCTAGAGACCAAAGCTGAGCCAACGCTCTACTAAACTACCAAAAGGGAAAGGAAATATGGTTCAGAGCCACTTAGAGTTTGTTCCCATCAACTTCCTTTTGAGCCCCGTTTCTCCCCTACCACCATTCCCAACCACATTTCTGTGCCGATGGCCCCCCAGTGTCGGCAACTTTTAAAACAAATACTTCATTTGTTGTTTTCATTTTATGTGTATGAGTGCTTTGCCTGCATGTATGTAAGTGAACCACATATATATGGTATCTGAAGAAGCCAGAAAAGAGAATTGGATTCCCTAGAACTGGAGTTAGTTTTGAACTAACGCAGGTTCTCTTCAAGAGCAGCCAGTGCTCTTAACCCCTGAGGCATCTCTCCAGCCTCTGTCTGATTCTTTTTATAGACTTTTGGATCTCAGTGTAGTGTTGGACTTCTTTCTTCCCACTCTTTTTATATATTCACGTAAATAGGTAGGTAGGTGTTTGTGCTCTTTAAAAATTTTTTCTATCACTTTAAGAATATTTTCCGCCGGGCGTGGTGGCGCACACCTGTAGTCCCAGCACTTGGCGTGGTGGGCATGCCTGTAGTCCCAGCACTTGGGAGGCAGAGGCAGATGGATCTGTGTGAGTTCAAGGCCAGCCTGGTCTACATAATGAGTTCCAGGACAGCTCGGGCTACAGGGAGACCCTGTCTCAAAAAGATGGAAAAAAAAAAAGAATATTTTCCATAATTGATATTGCCACTGCAATTTCTTTGCATTTTGAGTATCCCATTTGTGCTGTAGCCCCATAATCCTTGTAGCATTAAATTATCATTGGGAATTCTGTGAGAATAATGACTTTGCCACATGGCCAAGTGCTCATGGTGCGTTGTGAGTCCTCGCTCTTATTATTAAGTGATTACTAAGAGAGGTAATTTAGGTGAAAGCATTTTAAACATTATAAGTGCTGTTCAAATTAATGACATTATTGAGGCTTTTTTAAAATCAGCATGGAAAACTGGTTTGTGGAAGCCAGGATTTTTTCCATTCACTTGATTTCATGCAGACTGTATAATATTGTTTTGGAATTCATTACTAAGAAAGCTCAAAGAGTTATTTCTATTTCTAAGCTACTCTAGCTTCGTCATTTTAAGTAAAGACTAGAAATTTAATTATTAAAGAGCTTTGAATAATGGTTAAGTACTGTTAAATAACACTTGTTAAGGTTCTGAAATCCATGACCTTCCAAAACGTCTGGAGCTATCCCTGCTTAAATCCCCTCAACGTCTCAGCATTCTCGGTTCCTCAATGTCTGTCACTCTTAATAGGACAGCATGGCAAACTAAGATGAACGTAAAGGAATGAGTCATGTTTAGCTACGATGATGGCTAGTGTTAACTGTCAACTTCACAGAATGTAAATTCACCTAGGAGATGGCCTCTAGGCATGCCTGTGGGGGATTGTCTTGATTGCAGTAACTGAGGTGGGAAGACATGTCTATTGTGGACCGCTGGTGGGGGTCCTGGACCACATTTGAAGAGAAGGGGAACTGAGCAGCAGTATGTACTCATGCTGGTCCTTCCTGATTGTGCATGTGATGTGACCAGCTGATTTCAAGCTCCTGGAGCCTTGACTTCCCTACCAAGATGGACTGTATGCTTGAACTGTGAGCCTGAATAAACCCTTCCCATCTTAAGCTGTTTTTGTCAGGGTATTTCATCACATCAATGGGAAAAGAAGTAAAGCAGCCATTTACTGATTGCCTTTGAGCATCTTAAATCTAAAGTGATACATCCTCTGTAGATATTCTATGAATAATTGTACTTATCTTTTCACTCTGATGTAATAATCAGATGAGATAAAGCAATTACTATATATTGTATACACATTATCTTATTGAACAAGGCATTTAGGGGACTGAGAACTATCTGGAGGTTTAATTTAGTGGCCCCAAATGGTCATGAAGAGATGATGCTTTTTCCCATTGATTGACTTGTATGCTTAGGCTTAAGCATCATGAAAGATGGCTGCCAAAATGGGAGGGACAATCTTCTACCAAATCCCAACTAAACAGAAAGATTGTTTTTAACCTCATGAATATGTATGTCTTAGCCTTCTGGTCAATATTGCGGTGTAAGGGGTGGGAAATCTGTACCATGACTGCATACTTGGAAATGATAGTATATGGTAATTTTAGACTATGTTCTATGGAGTCAGTTGTGACTGTGGGAACATTAGGAATTGATTTTAGGAAGCCAACCAATTCTAATCCAATATACAGCAGTACATAGGAGGGGGCTCAATAAATTTAAACTTCCCTTTCATCTGTTATCACTCTGTAAGTTTTTCTAACTCTGTTTTTTAACTCTTCACACGCCGTCCTTCATTTTATTTTCACTTATTTTTCTGTCCACAGTGCAAGCATAAAACCTTAATTAAAAATGGACTTTAGAGGCAGGTGGATCTCTGTGAGTTCAAGGCCAGCCTGGTCTACATAGTGAATTCCAGGCCAACTGGGGCTACAGGGAGACCCTGTCTCAAAAAGACCAAAAAAAAGTCAAACATTTCTGATTTCTTTTTCTTTATGTAAAAAATGACTTATGGGGCTTATACTGAGTTCAGTGTTGTATAACTGTATTAATTGAACAGCGAACCTAAAAATTTTATAGCCACTTTTGAAAGAGATATATCTTTGCTCTGGAAACTGTTATTGAGTATGTTAAAGCTGTAATGAAATGCTTCTTCTAAAAATTTTTTTTAATATTTTTAAAAAAATATAATGAGGACTTGTGTGGTGGTGCACACCTTTAATCCTGGCACTTGGGAGGCAGAGGCAGGCAGATACCTCTGAGTTCCAGGCCAACCTCGACTACAGAATGAGAGCCTGTCTCAAAACAACAGCATAAATAGAAAATGAAATACATTTTATTAAGGGACATTTTCAAATTCTTACATATCTTGCATATAAAAGATTATTGTCTATTTGGAATAACACAGACATAGTGGATTCCAAGAGAAAGCAGAACAGAGACACTGATGGGAAGGAGGACCCACATTCAGAATGAGCAAACTGTAACCCAGCTGTTCCATTTACTAGCTTCATGATTGGAGGCCAATCCTCAAACTTCTTCTTCATCAGTTTACTCATTTATAAAATGTGGATAATAAAAGTATCTTGTCACATGGAATTAATGAGAATTAAATGAGAAAATGCATGTAATGTTCTGAGAAAAGCTTTAAACAAAGAATTATTTGCCGCCACAATCTCAGGTAACACATTACAGGAAGAACAGAACAATGAAGCATAAAAACAGGTTTTCCAATCCAGCTCCAGGGATGCCTGGCTGAAGCAGTGTTCTGGCAATCAGAATCATGCCTAACTTGCCTTGTGTGGCTGTCTTCCATCCAAGTAGTCGCCTCTTATCCTCATCCTTCATTCTTGCCTCTGGACTCCCAACTGAACCCATCCTCTGAGGAATTGCAGATCTGTAGATCTAAACCCCCACTCTTTCTGATTTTATTTTTTAAATATTTATTTATTGTGTGTGTGTATTCATTTGTTCATTTGTAATCAGGTGCACGTGTGTGGAGGGTATATGTATGCACATAGATGTGGGAGTGTATGTGGAGGCCAGAGGTCAAGCATGGTGTCATTTTTCAAGAGCCATTCACTTTGTTTTTTTTTTTAATTTTTATTTATTATTTTTATTTTATAAAGCCATCTCCCCAGCCCTGTTTTTTATGGTAACTGTCTATTTATTTTAAGCTGCCTGCTAGATGACTTCAGTGGACCATCCCATCAATACTACAACTGAATCATTATGTGGGCTTTGGCATATTAAATAACTAAGTTAGATTCAGAATTCCCAGAGCTAAAACCAATAAAGGAAGGATCATTTGTGACGTGGATTAAAGAAATAACTTCTGTTGCTTTGCAAAAGTCCTTTGTGATTTCATGCTCAAAATTAAAATAATCATTCTCTCCCACTCCAAATAGCTTTTCTTCCTGTCTTTCTGTGGGATCTGCAATAACAGATTCAAAAATCAAATGTAATTTGCTACTGTCATGTTCAAAGCACTTTGGATGTTTCTGTTACTGAAGGAAACAGTCCATCTTAGTCTGATATCAACCTGCCATTCCAGACTAATCATGTAATTTCATTTACTACATTTCAGATTCTAGCAGCTTGTTAGAGCAAGAGAGGAAAATATTTTTCCTTCAGAAATCTTAAGCTCATTGGCTATAGCTCTGCAAGTTAGATTAACAAAACATAGCGTAACATGTTTCATGTGCATTGTGCACAGTTATATAATTCGTTCAAGCATGAGCAACTCCAAAGGATGGTTGCACTGGGTGGGGGGTGGGGGGTCTACAGATCTAATTTACTCTGGTAAACTTAGGGAGGGAAAAGGCTACTTTATGTTTAAAAGGAAATTTGTTTTCTGTCTTGTTTTTTTGAGACAGGGTCTCCCTGTAACCCCAGGTGGCTTGGAACTCTCTATGTAGACCAGGCTGGTGTTGATTTCAGAAATCTGTCTTCCTCTGCAACCTTTGTGTTGGGATTAAAGGCAAGCACCAGCACACCCAGTGGAGAGCGAAAGATTTCTTACTATCCACTGAGTCCGATTGTTGCCCATGTGAGCATGGCCAGTGGTCAACCCCCCAAAAGTGATTTTCCCTTCTCCAACAGCCATCCACAGCCAATTGCTTATCAACTAGAGGTGGGGCCTTGGGACCGAATTTCATACATGCATGTAATGCGGTTTGATCAAGTCCAACTCCTATTCCCTCCCCTCCAACTCCTCCTATCCCCTGCACCCAATATCCTATGCACTTTTTATAAATCCACAGAGTCTCTTTAGTGCTGCCAGTGTGTACATGCATGTGCAACCCACTGCATTACTCTTGGGTGTATACCCAAAGGAATGTAATCTTACTATAGAGATACTTGCTTACCCCTCCCCGTTCATCGATGCTCTATTCACAATAGTCAGGAAATGGAAACAATCTGGATGTCCATTAACTGATGAACTGATCATGGAAATGTGGTACACAGTGGAATATTATTCAGCTGTTAATAAGAGTAAAATTATGAAATTTTCAGATGAAATTATGAGGTGGATGGAGCTGGAAATAATCAAAGTGAGGTGACCCAGCTTCAGAGAGGCAAATGTCACATGTTCTACCTCCCCCCTCCCCCCCACTCTCTCATGCTGGAATTTTTTAACTGACTTGATCCTGTGCAGGTAACTACAGTTGCTATGAGTTCATGAGCACAATACCCATGTCATGCACAGAGGAAAGCATTTCACAGCACTCCATCCTAGCCTCTGGCTCTTATATTCTTTCCATCCCCTCTTCTGAGATGTTTCCTAAGCCTTGGTATAGGAGTTGGAGGTTGATCTAGATGTCCCATCTTTGCTGAGCACTCACAGTCGCCTATTGTGCTGGTTAGTTTGTCTGTGAGGCATTTTCTTAATTGCTCATTGATGTAAGTGGGCCTAGCCCACTGTAGGTGGTGCCATCACTGAGCAGGTAGGCCTGGACTGTATAAGAAAAGCAGCTGAGCAAGTCAGGGGAAAGAAGCCAGTAAGCAGTATTCCTCCATGGTCCCTGCTTCAGCTCTTGCCTCCAGGTTCCTGTCTTGAGTGCCTGCCTTGACTTCCCTGGATGATGGACTGTGGTGGGGACACAAAAGTCAAATAAACCCTTTCGTCTACGAGTTGTTTTGGGTCATGGTAGCTATCACAAAAACATAATTAGAAGACTTAGTCTCATAGGTTTCTCATAAGGCTGTTCTCATAACCCTTTGAACAGTTGAGTCTCTGTATTAAACACTCATGACAATAAGAAACTTCTCTAACAAAGGTTGAAAGCAATACCAATCTATAGATACAGACCTAAATATATACAGGACAGTTTGACAACATGACTATTTAGTAAAACAACGTCAAAGTTTCCCCAGTTGGGTCTGTGACTTCCCTAGCTATGGTTTTAGACCATATCTACACTACCAGGCACCATTCCCTCCTGTGGAGCAGGCCTCAAATCCACTCAAGAGCACAGCCGATTAGCTCCATCTTGCCCGGCAGGTCAGAATTTTAGTATGCAGGGTCCAGCATGGGTAAGACCATTGATGTCTTTTCTCCCCTAGCAGCCTGCATAGACCCTTACAGCACTATGAAAGCTAGGCAGCTGGGAATTTCAAAAACTGAATGTTTAAAGGAAGATAAACTGGCCCTTAGGAGAATGGGTGGGAAATAATGACAATCCTGTGACCATGTCCATTTGGTCATGGTATGTTTTGTCTCTGAGATGAGAGCTGCTCCTGGGGATAGATTTACAACTGAATGTTAGAGCCTCTGCCTTTAGCCAAATAGATTGCAGAAACAAAAATTCCTTTATCTCAAAATATTTCTTATGCCAAAGTTGCATTTTTTTATGTGAAATATTCTGTTTTCGTTTTTAGTTGTTTGTTTTTTATATCTTTTAGACAGGGTCTCCTATATTTTAGGCTGCCATTAAACTCGCTACATAGCTGAGGATGACCTTGAATTTCTGATCCTCTTGCCCCTACCTCCAGAGTGTTAGGATTATAGGCATGTACCACCACACCTGCTTTTATGTGTTACTGGGGATTGAACTCAGGAATCAAAGACCAGGACCTCATGCATGCTAGACAAACACTCTACAAGCTGGGCCATATCTACTAGCCCTTGGATGGCATATTCTGATCCCTTTCAATTGGTCTTACTTTTCAAAGTGACTTCTTCCAATATAGACCTGGGAAATTCTACATTAGTTCCAAATCTAGCTCAGCTTGCTTTAGCTATGCCAAACAAGTATAATTAGTCCTCTGTATGTTTCCTCATGAAACCTGCTTTAAAATATTTTAGCATATAACATCTGATCCATTCTAGAACCATGTACTTACTTCATTTTTTCCCTTAATTAGTACCATGGTTTGAATGAGTGACCCCACCCCACCCCACCATCCTTACAGGACCATGTGTTAAAGTGGAGGTACTGGGAGATGATGAAGCTTTTGTAAAATTTGTTTTTATTGGATTTTTGTGTATTTCATACAGAACATCTCAAACAATCTTAATCTTCTTTATACCTCCGTCCCCACCGGCACCCTCCAAAAGCCCCCCCTCTCCCCACTGAAGCCCATATTCTCTGTCATTCCTGTTAAAGCCCACTGTGTCAAGTCACTATCCCCAGATGTTCCACAGTGAAAGTCCATCCACTGAGGTCTAGTCAGTCTATTTAGAGTCCTTCGTTTTAGAAAGATCAGCTCTTCTTCACCTAACATCAATCAGTTTCCAATATTTCGTCAGATAAGATTGGGGTCTACTGTTAATTTTCCCAGTTCTATGCTGAGTTTTTGTCTGCCTGGGTTTGCACAAGACTTATCTACGAATTGCTCAAGCCAAAGTGACACATGTACAATGCCACCTCTAAGGCTCATGGAACATAGAACAGGAGTAAAGAAGAAGACAGTGATGAGTCTCTCAGTTCTCAATAATGAAGCTCCATGCAGCGGAGGGCCAAGAACACAAAAAGGTGACAAATGGTCAAAGCATAGCAATCAAGAGTCTGCTGAATGCTGGTCCTTGGACAGGATCTCTATATTAAACTTTACCCACCCAAAGCTCAGAGACCATTGAGGAAGAAAGGGTTGGAAAGATTATAAGAGCCAGGGAGAAGGTGCATGACGTTATGGTGACCATATGGAAACAGTCCTACAAGCTCCTGGGAACCTGTTCATATGATTCTATGGCAATTGTGTCAGCATACACAGGTCCTATGCCAACTCAGGGGAATGATGAAACTTTCAAGAAGTGGAACTTTGTGGGAGATCTTTCTGTCATTGGGGTTATGCCCTCAAAGAAGACTGTGGCATCCCCACCTCTTTTCTATGTTTCTTTGTGGTTTGTTCTACAACACACTCCTATTATGATGGAAGAAACCCAGAAACCTAAAGTGATGGGTCTTATCTTGAACTGAAACCTTCAGAATCACAACCCAAAATAAACATTTCTTCTTCATAAGTTAACTGCTTTAGGTAATTCATTATAGTAACATGAAGCAGACTAATACAGTTAGTGAATTCCTTAAGGAAGCAGTCATATTTTTTTCACATAACCTAGAATTCTTAGTGTTTTTACATCTTATTTTTATAGTAAAAGCTTAGCTGCTAGTGGAATAGATATTTTAAATGTGGAATACGTTTAAAATGTTCATAATGCCAAAATTTGCATGCAATTTTGATCATGCATTCTATTCAACCAGGTCAATGAATCTGGTTTGTTAAAATTTTTAAAATTCTAATGAACTTTATTTGGGTACTTTTGGTGTTTTCCCTTCCAAGATGTTATTATTATACATACATTTTTGTCCAATTAAAATGTAATCACTTTTGAAATTTATAACAGAGGAAAATAACACTGCCTACACTCATTTAGTAGATAATATATTTGTAATGCATTTTGAATTAAAATTAGTACAAATGCTAAGTTTTATGTCTTATCATTAGCATTTTGGCTGGGAATCTATCCCTCTAGGCACATATGGGACTTTTATTTTTATGCATGAATTTGCATAACCACTTCACTATCTTTCACAAATGAAAGTCTTAAGACATTAACTTGACAAACATCATGATCAAGGCATCAGTTTCCGTGGGTTTGAAACTACTTAATGGAGATGTTTTCATGTCTCTTTAAGCAGTTTTCATTAGCTCTCTCTCTCTTTCTCTCCCTCCATCCTTCCTTCTACCAAGGATGCACTTAAGTATCAGTGATTGTAGGTACCCTTAATTAACATAATTTTTACATGGTTTTACTTGATATTTTCAAATAACTCTGCAGCAGCAGCAGAAAATTTTCAGGAACAAGTTTCTTCTGCAGTCACTACTGACTTTGCACAGAAGGCTTTCTGACCAAATGAACGAGTGATTAGACAATGTTATTTTATAGCTTATTTGCTTTCTTTAATGCTTATGTCACCTACAAGTCCCAGTTTCTTTAGCTTACACATGCGCCATCTTAACACCTACATTGTCACTTGAATCTGAGTCCCCCTGTGTTTGGCTGCAAAGTACTCTTGCTCATCTCCACTCTGATAGTTAAAAGCCCTGTTTGCTGATCCTGGATGCAACTCACTCCCCTGGCTCCTGGTCCCAAGCACAGAGTTACAAAGCTGGAACTCTGATACTGCTGCCCACAAATATGCCGCTGGTGCCGGAATGATCTGATGATGGTCATGGTGCTGATTCACTGCATTTGGTAAATGAGAAAAGTCTTGTCTTCTGTCTTCTACTCAATTTAGGCCTGAAGCAAGTTTAAGTATAGAGTGCTGCAGACTTGATGGAAAGAGTTCCTTGAACTGCTACACTATTTCCTTCACATAGATATCCTGGGGAATGGTACCTGTGGACAAGATGTTGCAGTCACAGCTTTGATTTGACTGAGGAGCTAGTTTCAGGGCTGCAAGCTGTCTTTTCTCATAGCAAATGCAATCTCAGAAGTTGGCGACCCCTCCCCTCCCACCCCACATATATAACTGCCACAGTTCTGACCCACTGGCTTTTGTCTGAATACCAATTATGGGCAAAACGCAAGTCTTGCCTCTACCAATATCCAATTCACAATCTGTTTATCAAGGGATATGAATCAGTCCCAGTAATTCCACTCAACAGAAGCATCTTACTGCACTCAAATATTGATGACTTGACTATTCGTTCTGGCTTTTCTCTTGATGAATTCTGTAATTAAAGCTGTTATTAGAAGAATGACCACAGTACCATAGAAAATAATAACCCCCAAATGTATAAAGCTTCTAAAATTGCAGCTGAGGGTATGAACTTCCCAGTGTACAACCAGGGAGTTTCCTATCTTTACTCTTCAAATTTCTACTTGAGTGATCCTAAGCAGGTGTGCTGGTTATCCACTCTGTGTAACAAATCAAATCACTACCAAGTTAGCAGTTTAAGACATCACATATTTATTATCTTATAATTCATCTGAGCCAGATAGATACATGGCAATAACTTACCTGGGCTAAGAATATTTTACAAGGATGCAATCAAGGTGTCAGCCAGGCCTGGGGTCACATCTGAGGTCAGACTGTGGAAGGATCCATTTCCAAGGTCACGTTGTTGTTAACAAGATTTGCTCCTTTCAGGTTATTAGACTCTGCAGCTTCCTGCAAGCTGTGGAAAGCCCTCTCTTGGTTCCTTGCCATGTGAACTTCTCCATTGACAAAGTACTTCATCAAAGGCAGTATGAGAGAGAATCAATAGAAATAGTCTTCTGGCAAGATGAAAGTTATTGTCTTATGTAATGTAATCACAGAAGTGGCATCCCATCACCTTCGCCATACTTTGGTACGGCAAAAAGAAAGTCCTGCTGTATTCCTAACAGTTGGAAGAGGTAATTAGAAACCATGTAGTCATTTGCCTTCCAAAATATGTCACTTAAATTCATGAATCTTGGGACCTGGAGAGATGGCTCAACAATTAAGAGAACTAGCTTTTCTTGCAGTTTCCAGCACCCACATGGCGGCTAACAATTGTCAATAACTCTAGTTTCAGAGGATCCAATGCTCTCTTCTGGCCTCCGTGGGCACTGTATGGACAGAGTGCACTTACATAAATGCAGGCAAAGACTCATACATATAAAATAAAAATAAATAAATATTTTAAAATCCTTATCTTTTTTAATTTCTAAAATACAGAGGCTAATCAGGATAGTAACTACTTACCTCATGAAATCAGCTAATATATTCACGTACATCTTCATAAGAGAACGCTGCCCTGTGTGTAGTGTATATTCAATGAAACTTTTCTTCTCACTCATGTGTGTTGGGCTTCAACCTAAACCTTTAGTCATATTCAAGCTTTCCTTGAATTTTGTTGGAGATATTTCTCAGTGATAGAGCACTAACCAGAATAATGTTATTGAGCCATGAAGATTTGCTCAAACACACCTTTTCCTGTATTTATTCCTCAGTCTGTACAAATGTATGTTAAGGATTCTCTCGTGATTATGTCCTTGAACCAGCTACAGGTTCAATAAAGATCCATTGCCTTGAATTGAAAATTAGGGGCTGGAGAGATGGCTCAGTGATTAAGAGCACATGTTGCTGTGGAGGATTGGAGTTTGGTTTGCAGCACCCATGCTTGGTGGCTCACAACTCCCGTAACTCCTGCTCCAGGGATCCAATATCCAAAGCCTTTATCCAGGCTCCATGGCACCTTCAACACCCCCCACACACACACACAGACGAATAACGAAATAAATCTTAAAAATATACTTTGGTAAAAAATTTGACATTGGTCAGATAAATCAAAGAAAATGTTAGAGAAAAATCATGGAACCAGTGTATTTTGGGTAAAATATAAGTACTATGATAATTGTCCTACATGAAGGCAGAATTCACTAAAAGTAGTTTCCTGTTATTGGTGCTTTGCTCCAAATCATAATGTCATTGCTAAATTATCTTCTATCATAGAAGTCTAATGGAATTCTGAATAACTCAAACCCTTTTGCCAATGGGAAGACAAACTTTCATTCATCTCATGCAAGAACAGATGTTGGTCTCATGAAAAGCCTGCAACAGAAATACATTTTGACTAGATTATCATGAAAAATGAGTTAGAAATGGTTATTTATAAAACTGTGAAATGGACAGTCAATTCCTCTCAGGCATGCTTCTGAATAGTGACTCAAATTTCCCTAGTACACTAAACATCTGGAAATACTAAAAGTCTTCGTTCCACTATTCCCAGGATAGCCCTGACTCAGTTTCCTTGTCTCCATCACAATACCTCCACATTCTGAATCCCAGTCAGTGGCATTTTATTGATTCATCTTGCGTTACAGGGTGCTGAGGTGTGAAATCTTTCCACATATGTGTTAGCATTCTCCTGAGTAGCAAAGGAATTTTGATATTAGATACCCTAAAAATGACAAATGTTCATTACATTTTATTATTTTTCAATTTAGTATTTCTGTGCATAGTCACAAGATCCTTTATTTTCAATGTGATAATGCAGTTGAAATTTAAAGGTTGAAATTTAATTTAGTATTTTAAGGTAGATAATTATTTCTATTATTTTTGTTAGAATAAAAGCAATTAATTTCATATCGAAATAGACTGTCACTTTATTTCTAAATTATTCCCATAGGGGAGAAAATATATTTCATATTTAGCATATTAAAATTTTAATTGTAAACCAAGTAACAGAACCTATGAACATATACTTTTCAAATATATAGTAATAATTTTTCTTTATTCATTAACTCCTAGTTTTAAAGTAAATTATTGGTGAAACAGTCCCAGGATATTGGAACTTCTAAAATTCCATAGCTCTATAAAAGCAATGAGAACACAGGCAAAAATTGGCATAATTACCTGTTCCAATCTCTGTAAAGAATTACAGCAATGTACAAAGTTTAGGTTAAAAAAAATGAAATAGTTGAATCTCAGTAATAATGAATTTTGTCATGATTTAAAATGTCTGTTTCCATTTTGTTGCTCCCAACTCTGTGGTAGTCTTTAAAAAACAAATCCTAGGTCTGGAGAGATGGCTCATCAGTTAAGACTGCTGTTGCAGAGGACCCGAGTTCAGTTCCCAGCACCCACATGGCAGCTAACAACCCTCTGTAGCTCCAGTTCCAGGGTATCAGATGCCCTTTTCTGGCATCAACAGGCATTCCACACATGGGTGAACGTACATACATGCAGGCAAAATACTTATGCACATAAAAAATAAAAATAAGTCGGGGTCTGGAGAGATGGCTCAACCGTTAAGAGCACTGACTGCTCTTGCAGAGGACCTGGGTTCGATTCCCAGCACCCACATGGCAGCTATGAACCGACCTTAACTCCAGTTCCAGGGGAATCTGAAGCCCTCTTCTGACCTCTGGAGCATTGCATGACATGGGTGCACTGACATACGTGCAGATGATACAGTCATACACATTAAATAAAAATAATAAATAAAATATTAAAAAATAAATAAATAAAAATAAGTAAGTAAAAAATAATTAACTCTTGCAACAATGATAGCCAGGAAGACCAGCAGCCTAGTGGCCACTGGAAAAGGCAGGTTTGGTTTGAAGTGCTCAGAGAGTCCCACTATCAGATCGCTTTCCTTATTCCATCTGTCTGGCAGCAGTCTGAAATCTCTTATAAACCCAGTCATTGGTTTCTTGACTTAAAACTCAAGTAGCTAGAAATAACCAACACTAACTGTTTAACATCACACCAGCTTAATGCAGCCTCATCAATCAGGAATAGAAAGAGGATGATCAAAATTCTAAAAATAAATAAAAAATACAACAGAGCAGTAATTATCCAGAGGGACCTTTGAAACTCTCCAGCATATTCCTGGGAATATAGAAGCCCACAGAAATACACGTAGAGTTGTTTGCGCATCTGGAGCAGCTATGAGAAGGTCAGAATCTACCACTGTGAGTGGATCTTGAAGGTTTTGCAAGTAGGAAGTGGATGTTAAGGCTGAGCTGTGGATTACCTAGTAAAGCAGAGGAAGTCTTATCCATCAGGCTCTCATGACATTTGGCAGAGGTTGGGAGACTTACCAGTGCAAGGCAGCTGAGGGCATCACTCTCTAGCCACGACAGGACCAGTGTGCTTGCCAAAAGGAGGCCAGAGAGCACCTATGACCAGGAATATAGACTTACAAAATTGCTTCAGGAAAGTAAATAAACAAAAAGAACTAAACAACAACACCAAACACCAGCAAGAATAATAAAAAGCAGGTGAAGTGGGGCCGAATCCCTCTGATCCTAGTACATGGGAGGTAGAGGCACGAAGATCAGGAGGATCAGGAATTCAAGGTCATCCTTGGCAGCATAGAGACTTTGAGACCCAACTGAGCTACATGAGATCCTGTCACAAAATAAAATATCTTGGAGAAGAGGAGTAATCTCATTACCAGAGTTGACATGTGTAATTCTAAATCCACAGGTTCTTTTTTCAGATTTAAAATGAATTTACTTTAACTTTTAACATATTTTAGAGAATTAATATTAACAGTGGCACCTAGCAAAGGTTTTTTTTTTCTTTTGGGAAAAAAATTAAGCCCATGAAGAAGTTTGAAGAATGGTACAATGAACCACTGTAGAAATATTCACCAACTTTTAACATTTTGCTGCATTCTATGTACTCTAACACATACTTCTGAATCATTGAAAGTTAGTTGCAGATATGATGGTGTTTTCTCTACATACTTCCACATATGTCTTCTGGGCACAAGGATATTCCATGATCTAACCACAATGGAATAATCAAATTATAAAATTTAACTATAAGACTTGTATTTATTGTATGTCCTACATTAAAAATCCCCTATATTCTATTCTAGTAATGTAGCAATGTCAGTTGTAAGTTGTACTTTTTTTTTAATAACCACATACTTAGAAGAAGCATTTCATTACATCAGTATTGACATATTCAATAACAATTTTCTGAGCTAGGATGCATCTCTTTCAAAATTGGCTGTACATTTTTAGGTTTACAGTTGAATTATTACAGTTATACAATATTGTACTCAGTAAACCCTATATGACATAAAATTAAATGAGGTTTTAACCTTTAAAACAATCTCCATTTCATTATTAAAATACAGAGTTTCATACAGAAAAATTTGTTTTTAATGCAATTGACATTAAGATGTTTGTACATGCATTTCTAATCTCTATATATCAGATTATTGCTAGTCACAGTCGGTTACTTTCTGAGCTCCTCCACAGTTTTTAAAAACAAAACAAATTACAGCACATGCTAAGAAAACAAACAGGTTAAAAAGGTTCAACTTAGGTGATGTGTTCTAATTCAGAGATTATGTATGAATCATGTGTTCAAATGTTGTGTTAGCTTTTTGTTTTTATTTATCTGGCAACTTTATGGTACTTATTTTATTTTCATTTATTTTCTTATTTAACAGTCCTGTTGAATTTTAACATCTTGGAAACTCTAGCTCTTTTCTTTCCCCTTATACTGAGACTAGAGAGGTGATGGCTTTACTTATAACCAAGTGATGATGATGATGATGATGATGATGATGATGATGATAATGACAATAATAATAAGTGTTTCACTTCTGTTTCTTCAAGATTTATGCAATGAAATTCCGTACATTTAAAAATTATGGAAAAATCAATTAAATAAGTCTAAGTCAATTAATATCTAATCTTGAGCAAAAAATTTAGAAAAATTAAGAAATAAGACTATTAGAGTGAGCTGGGAGTAGTGGAGCAGTTCAATACACAGAGGCAGTGCTGACAGATCTCTGAGTTCAAGCTGGCCTGGTCTACATAGTGAGTTTCAGGTCAGCCAAGACTACATACTGAGAATCTTTATAAAAAAAAAAAGAAAGAAAGAAAGAAAGAAACACTATTAGAATTAATAAAATACTCAGGATATAGAATATGTGTGTATATGTACACACATTCACCACATTCACACAACACACAACACACACACACACACACACACATACACACACACATCGAATTGTATAAATCCAGGCAGTGAGTAGTATAAACATGAACTAAAGGAAACTATTAGAATTACAGTGACAATAAAGAACAACAAAATTCAGAATAAATACAACAAGTTAGTAATTACATACTGAAAGCTACATATTGCTGAAAGAAACTAAAGAAGACTTACACACATGGAAAGTCACACCATCAAATGCTACTGTTAAGATAGCCTGAGTCAAAGATGCTGGTGAGTGCCTCTTATCCCAGCATGTGAAAGGTGGAGCCAGGGAGATCAGGAGTTAAAGACTGTCCTTGGCTACATAGGCAACTTAAGGCTGGCCAAGATGACATCAGTCTCTCTGTGAAAAAAAAAAAATGAGGTGGGAATATTTCCTAAACTTTAGATTCAACAAATCTCTCAAATCCTTGTTTCTCTTTTACAAAAATAAAAAAACTAACCTTAAAAGATACATGGAGATGAAAGGGACACAGCACAACCAAAATACTAAAAAGAAATAATGAGGAATACTTATATTTCCAAGATTCAAAATTTAATACAGCAACAACAGTCAAAGATGACATGATAGTGGTATAAATACACTTATAGATTAATTAAGTAAAATTAGTCATCTAGAATAAACTCTTAAATTTTTCTTTATTTTTTTATGTGTGCAAAAGTAACACAATGAGGAAATAATATTCTTTTCATCAAAGTGTCCTCAGGTAACTGGACAGTAACTTGCAAAAGAACAAAATGAACCTTCATCTCACATCATACACAAAAAATAGTTTAAAAATATATTACAGGGACTGGAGAAATGGCTAGGAGTTAAGAGCACATAATGCTGTAAGGGGACCTGAGTTCGGCTCCCAGCACCCACCTAAGGTGGCTGTAACTCCAGCTCCAGGAGAGCTGACACCCTCTTCCAGCCTCTGTAGGACAAACCCACAAGGACACACATGCACATACACATAATTAAAAATAAAAATAAATTTTAAAATGTAATCGATCATAGATCTATATGTACTAGCTAAAGTTATACAAGTCTTAGAAGAAAGTACAGGGTGAATCTTTATGACCTCTGATTAAACAAGGATTTCTCAGATCTAATACCCAAATCACAGACTACAAAAGAAAACATAGATAAGTTGTACTTCATCAAGATCAAGATTTTTTCAAGGACGCTTTCAATAAAGTTGAAAAGATAAGCCATGGAGTCAGAGAAAAAATATTTCATATTATATATCTGATTAAGGATTTGTGTCCAAAATACAAGGAATACATTTAACTTAAGCCTAAACAGACATCTCAATTTAAAAATTGGCAAAAGAACTGAATAGATATTTCTACAAAAGCAAATATGTAAAGATACCATAAGCACAAAGTGAGTGATGCTTACCATCATTAGTCAGTAGAGAAATATAAATAAAAGCAGAAATTTAGCACTAGGATTGCTAAAACCAGAAGAAGAAAAACAAGTATTAGAGAAAATGGAAGGAAGAAAGGACAACTCATACACAGCTTGTGAGAACGGAAATAATGCAGCCACTTCAGAAAATAGTTTACAGACTCCGCAAAATGTTAAATAAATTCACTCCTAGATGCACACCAAAAAAGTAGAAATATACACCTCCACACAAAAACTTAGACTCAGTGCTGGCAGCAGCATTATACACAAGGGTCCATTGTCCTTTAACTGATGAATAGATGCTCAAAAAGTGTATATTGAGTTATAATTTGTCAGGAAAAGTAATCATTTGGTGGTTAAAAAAAGAACGAGGTATTGATAAGTGGAAGAAGATTCATGAGTCTTGAAAATATTCTGCCAAGAGAAAGCAATCAGAAGGGCTTGTGATGTACGTTTTCACTTATACATCAAAATAGACAAACATGTAGGAACAGAAAATAGATTAGTGTTTCCTGTGGTCAAGGGCTAGAAAATAAGAGTAGACTGTTGAGGCAGAAGAGAATTTTTAGAGGGCAATGAAACTGTTCTGAAATTATGAT
This sequence comes from Nannospalax galili, assembly GCF_000622305.1. Taxonomy (NCBI): domain Eukaryota; kingdom Metazoa; phylum Chordata; class Mammalia; order Rodentia; family Spalacidae; genus Nannospalax; species Nannospalax galili. The sequence continues at coordinate 2,014,951 of NW_008350535.1, forward strand.
GTGATACAAATCCCTTAAGCTTTAATACAGGTGAATTTTACAGGGTATGAATTACATATGTTTTTAGACAAGGTCTTGTGCAGCCCAAGCTAGTCTCAAACTCACTTTGTAGCTGAGGATAAACTACTTCTGATCCTCCTGGCCTCCATATCCTGAGGGCTGAGATTACAGGCCTGCACTACCACATCTTATTTTAATAAAGCTATCATTTAAAAACAATCAAATTACATAATACATCTAAAGAGGAAGCCATATTATTATAACCATTTAGTGCATTTTTCATGATTATAGCAAGATATTTGAGAACGGGTAATTTTATAAACAAAAAAGGCTTATTTAGTTATGGGGGCAGGAGGGCATGGTCCTGCAGCAGCTCACCTCTAGTGAAGGCTTTACGGAAGATGCCAAAAGTACAAGGGAGAAGAAGAGATCTCATTACCAGGCAGGAAGACAAGGAGAGGGAGGCAGGGGTCAGACTGACTCTCATACCATCCTCTCCTGAGGATAACTCAAGGGTCACCCCATGAAATGTCTTACCTTCTTCTGAGAGCTCACACAAGGCCCCACATCTTAAAGGTCTGACCACGTCCAACATATTCAGACTGAGGCCAAACTCCCAACTCATGCACTACTGGGTAACACTCAAATCATGTCCGACTATAAAGATACCTGAGTTCATCCTTTATTCCTGAATACTCTATGCTTTTTAAAAACTTTAACCTGCCATATATGTATCTGACCAGATTATTTCTATATAAAAATAAATGCCTACATCTGATCCAGGTGCTGGAGTGCTCATCTGTGATCCCTCCTGAAGGAGGCTGCAGCAGGAGGATCATGAGTTCCAAGATAGCCTGGGCTCTATACAATATATTAAGATCTTGTCTCACACCAGGTGTGGTGGTGCATGCCTTTAATCCCAGCACTCAGGAGGCAGAGGCAGGCAGATCTCTGTGAGTTCAAGGCCAGCCTGGTCTACATAGTGAGTTCCAGGACAGCTGGGGCTATGGGGAGACCCTGTCTCAAAAAGACCAAAAAAAAAAAAAAAAAAAAAAAAAAAAAAAAGACCTTGTCTCACAAAACAAAACAAAAAATATAAGTAATTTTAACACTCACTCATTCACCCACTCTCTTAATTCTGTTGTATCAAAATCAGTTATGCTTTTCAAAATTGTCAAGCCAAGACCAAATATATGTGCAAATATATTGAAATATATAAACCGTATCAAAATTTCAGCAAAGTTTTACTAACTAGAGAGTTGGGATTCTGTTAAACTTAGATATATATTGACTGTGTTATTTTATAACATGGTTTTCTTTTATGAAAGTTGCATACAGTCGCTCCAAATTTCAAAACAATAGCATTTACTTTGCCAAGAATGAGAAAAGAGCAGCAGCAGCAGCAGAAATCTCCAAAAGGAGCAGCTCTGTCTCATCCTTGCATGAGACTACCTTCTTCCTTTGACAATCATTTAGCTAACGCTTCTTTTTTTTTAATGTCAAGAAATGAACCCCTAGATGTTTTTAAACTGGAAAGACAGTCACAGACAGTTTGCTTCAAACATCATGAAACTGCTAGGTTATCCAATAATGATCCCCCTTTTTTTTTTTTAGCCACCTGGGAACTGTGGGTGGTGTGGGCTCTCCAACTCTCTCTTAATTATGTGCTTGGAAAGGATTAGTGGGTGTCATGCCAATGTTCCTTTGGTAGTCTCATAATGCCAAACAGATCATGTGTATGTTAGTATCATCTCTGATTGATACTGATGAATTCAGCCCTTCATTAAATAAGACCTTAGTTTAATCCCCAGAACCCAAATGGTGGAAGGAGAGAACCCAAAAGTTGTCCTCTGATCTCCATGTGTCCACCCATAACAATACACATATATACAGTAAGTAAATAAAAGTTAATTTTAATTCCTTGGATGAATCTGATTGATGAAATATTTTACTCTCAATGCAGTTCAACTGCAAAAGTATAAATCTGAATAATTGAATTTATTTTTTTTTGTATTTTTGTTTGTTTTTATGTGTATGAGTGCTTTGCCTTCATGTACATACAACTGTATCATGCATTGCCCATAGAGGCCAGAAAAGGGCATCAGATTCTCTGGAACTTGAGTTATGGATAGTTTTTTGCCACCATGTGAGTGCTGGAAACAAACCCAGGTTCTCTGCATGATCACTCAGTGCTATTAAATACTGAGCCATCTCTCCAAGCCCTCAAAATTCAATTCATAATAAGGTCTTACTTATTTTTAAAAAACAGCTGCTTTAATCACAGATCTTCACTGAGGAATTTACTTAACTACTTTTTAAGGGTCACACAGTTATCTTTGAATTATGAGCATAACCGTAAATATCTAAACAAGACAAATAAAACTGTATTTGTTATTTTTATGTTACTATGATTAAACACCATGACAAAGGCAACTTATAGAAGGAAGAGTTTTATTTGGCTTATAGTTCCAGAGGGATAGGAGTCCATCATGGCAGGGAGGCATGGTGGCAGAGGTGGCCAGAGCAAAAATCTGAGCACTCACATCTTCTAGCAGGGACAGACAGCAGATAGAGAAACTGGAAGTGGGACATGACTGTGAACTCCACCATTAGTGACATGCTTCCTCCAGCAAGGCCACAGCTCCTAAAGGTTCCATGACCCTCCCCAAATAGTGCCACCAACTGGGGATCAAGTGTCCAAATACTTGGAGACTATGAGGGATATTCTCATTCAAACCATCATATTCAACTCCCTCTCCCCCATAGGTTCATGATCATTTCATAAGGCAAAATGCATTTAGCCCACCTTCATAAGACCCCATAGTCTTTACCAGTCTCAATATAGTTCAAAAGTCCAAAGTCTCTCCTGAGACTCAAGGCACTCTCTTAACTGAAATTCCCTGCAAAAATTAAACTACACGCTTCCAACATACAATAGGACTGAATACACATTCCCATCTCAAAAGGGAGAAATGTTTCATCCACATTACCAGCAGCTGCTTTATATGTTGTATTTGCTAGGAGCAGAAAAGCCCTTAAGCCTTTCCCTTCCATTGACTGGAAGTTTAGCTAGGTGTGATATTGCCCTGATTCCATTGTCCAGGTGCAAACGGGAGGCCTCACCATAATGGCTGTAATTTCCTTATCAAAGAGAGCCTCTTCTTCAACCATGCCTTGTCTCCAACATTAAGCTTTCCATTGCTCTTTTTTCTCTTCAAATTGTACATTTTCTATTTCTTTCTGCCCATTTGCTCTTTTTCATTGTATGTCTGTATAACATTCACCCTTAATAGCCACATCACCAATTCTATGTTAGGCTGTCTTGAAATTTCCTCTGACAAAGAAATTAGTCCATTACATTTTAATTTAGCTTCAGACAAATTCTTAGGTTATGGGCAAACTGCAACCAGATGCTTTGCCAAAATATCCCAGTTGCTTTGTAAGTCCTTATTTCCCTCCAGAATGACTGCTATCAGCACTGCTTTCTTCCAAGTTCCTACTAAAATGGTCCATGAAGCTCTGCTTACAGCATTCAATCTCTTTTCTAGTCCAAACATTTGAAGTATTCCACATTTCTCCAAAAGCCCACTTGGTCAGGTTCCTCACAGCCAGTCTCAGTACCAACTTCTGTATTCATTATTTTTCTGTTGCTATGATAAAACACCATGACTAAGGCAACCTACGGAAGGAACAGTTTATTTGGCTTTTCAATTTTAGAGGTAGAGTCCATAATGGTGGGGGGAGGCATGGTGGCAATGGTGGCTGGAGCAGAAAGCTGAGTGTTCACATCTTAAGCAGACACTGGAAGCAGAAAGAAACTGGAAATCTGTCAAGGTTTAAGAAGTCTCTAAGCCCACTCCCAGTGATGTTCTTCCTCCAGCATGACCAGATCTCCTAAAGGTTCTGTGACCTCCTCAAATAGCCCCAGGACCTGGGGACCAAGTGTCCAAATTCTTGGAGCCAACAGGGGGCACTCATTTAAACCACCACAGAATCTAACTGCACTACCAGAATTTTAGAATATTTCTTTGCTATTTCTTGAATTTTATTTATATGGCCCTGAAAGATAAGAGTAACTACTTTGAAATATATACATAATTTAATACTGGGCAAGAATAAAGCAGATTAATATCAGATACATTTGTGTTTCCTCCAATTCAGGATTTATTATTCAAATTAAATTTATACTCAATTTTGTAGCAGTGTTACTTCTAGAGGAAAGCTTAAATAGTGTATTACTCTAGATTTAAAATAATAGAAAAGTAGCCCAGTAAGCTATTATTGATGTACCAAAGGCCTATCACTATAATATACTGAAAACATGTCCTTGGGGCTGGAGAGATGGCTCAGCACTTAAGAGCCCTTGATGCTCTTCAGAGGAACTGGATTTGGTTTCTAGCACCTGATTTGGTTTCTAGCACACAATGAACTTTAACTCCAATTAACTCCAGGGGATCTGATGATCTCTTTTGGCCTCCACAGGCATTGTATTCATGTGGTGCACTTACATAAATGCAGGTAAAACACTCATACACATAAATTTTTTTAAAAAAGCATGTCTTCAAGGCTAAGGGCATAGCTCAATTGGTAGAATGCTTGCCTGGTATGCACAAAGCCCTGGATTCAATCCCTAGCATTGTATAAACCAACCTAGCTTTAAACATCTGTAATTTTAGCACTGGGGAGGTAGAGAAGGATCAGAAGTTCTAGGTCATCATCTGCTACGTGGTAAGTTCAAGGCCAGTTCAAGTGATACAGGAGACTGTCTTAAAACAAACAAAAACAAACCTTTTTTTTTAAAGTTCATGTTCTCATTTGCTCAATTACTCGCTAATTAAATTTAATAATTATTTTTCAAGTGCTGATGATGTCAGATGTCCTACATGGGTTGCTTGGGTCAACTACAGTGGTACTGATGACAACATACGAGTGTTTCTCTGGGTGACACTTAACAAGTGCTAGCCTCATTTTATAGACAGTGAAATTGAAACAGGGTAGCAAAAGCACTTCTCAGAGCCTCATGTTTAAAAATGCAAAGCTAGAAGTCTGTCCTGCAGCTGGACAGGTTAGATAGCTCAGCTAGCCTAAACCAGTATGCTTTACCAATGCCCTTATACTAAACCCCCCTCTTACCTCCCCCAGTCTCTCCCAACTATCACAATACAAAATACTTTGTCTTGTATTTTTCTGTTTCTTTTTCTTTTTTTGTGGTTTCGTTGTTTTCTATTTTTCATGTAAACTTTCTGTGGCTGGTTGAAGCATCCCTGTTGCCAGGTCTGGTTGCTATGAAAACCCTCACCCTGAATGATGCCTTCATCATTAAATCCTGTTTCTTCATCTTTCATGAGGATCTTGGCTTTGCAGGCTTGTCCACAGACCAGTCTGATTTAACCTGTCTCAGCAACTAGTGAAAACCACTCCTTATTTCTTCACTCTGACACTTCATAGCCTGAGTGTATAGAGTAATTCACATGTCAAATGGAACTGTTCTAGTTGGCATTCTGTGGTGATGTCTCTAGAAAATGTTCTGATTTCCCAAGGGTTGTGAGCACATTAGTCACACATCTTAGAGTAAGTCATGCTTCCTTTCTAAAACAAAAACAAGAGGTGCTGTAAGCCCCACGGTGGGTGTGCTTTTGAAACAACAACAGAAAGATTTTCAGGATCTGGACATGCATCAAAAAAGAGGCAATGCTTTATGCTATGAAACTTGGGCGGGGCTAGAGAGATGGTTCAGTGGTTAAGAGTGCTGACTGCTCTTGCAGAGGACCAAGGTTCTGTTCCCAGCACCCACATGACAGCTAATAACCACCTGCAACTCCAGTTCCAGAGGATCCGATGCCCTCTTCTGACCTCCATGTACATTGCATGACACAGGTGCACTTATATACATGCAGGTAAGACACTAATGCACATAAAAAATAAACATGATAAATAAAATTTTTAAAAGGGTTAGGAGACAGTGCTGAAGAGATGGCTCAGCAGTTAAGAACACTGGTTGTTTTTGCAGAAGATTGGGGTTCGAATCCCAGCACCCACATGGCAGCTAACAACTGTCCATAAATCCAGTTCCAGGGGATTCAACAATCTCTTCTGCCCTCCACAGGTATTGCACAACACGGGTGCACTTACCTACATACAGGCAATACATGCATACAAATAAAATAAAAATAATAAATAAAATATTTTTAAAAGGGTAATGCCAAGGAATCTGTGTTTGATGGTGTTTTCTTTCCAAAGAAGCCTCAACTTACATTGCTATGCAAGAGATCTCCATCTACCACCTATCTAGCTATCTATCTTGAATTAACATGGGATCATACTATATTGTCAAGGTTGGCCTCCAGCTCCTGGGTTTAAGTAACCCTCCTGCCTCCTCATCTATTGGGACCCAATGAAGCACTGCTGAGCTCAAGAAATCTGTATTTGATGGTTGACTCACTTGCCATTTCAAAAGCCAAAAATGCAAAGTACTCCTGTACGTTAAATAATGCTAAATACACCTTAATTGGCAAGAAATAGAAATCACTGTATAAGGAAAACGATGGCCAAACTTGAAGACTGGAGGAAACACAAAGGGATTTGCAGAATTAGTGACAGACAAATGATTTAATCACCAAGACTGTGTTTCAGATATAAATGGTTGTCTATAAATTGAATTTTCTGTCCTTACAGTGACTTTATTTTTTTTTCTTTTGCCATTTTTCTTGTTTAACATTCTAAACTAGGCCAGAAATTTGGAAGCAGTTTTCTTCCTAACATTTTCCATTTCTATCCAAACGGTAAAACTTAGAAGAAATGTCTGCCTCATGTTATTTTTGACACTTCCTAATCTTTGTCCCTAAAGAAAATTGGCAGTGAAAACAAATAAAGTGGAAAAATTAAAAAATCCAGTCATCAAATGAAAATTCACTTTTGTTGTAAGACGATGCAGCCATTTCAGAATTCTCCTTAAGCAACATATTTGCTTTATGTCTGTATCAAGTTCTCTCCTGAAGATTTAGTCCAAATTGTAGTTAATAAGCTCAAGGCATTTCTTAGCTAAACTCTAAAACAAAATGCCCATAGCTGAAATTTAACTCTTAAGCTCGCAGCCCAATGTGATTAAATCTAGATGCACAGGCTGGAGAGATGGCTCAGTGGTTAAGAGATACTGGCTGTTCTTGTGAAGGACCTGGGTTCAATTTTCAGGGCCCACAGTTGTAGCTAACAACTGTTTATAAATCCAGTTCCAGGGGAATCCCACACCCTCTTTTGACCTCCTCTAGCATAGCATGACATGGGTGCACTTACACACATGCAAGCAATACACTCATACACATTAAATAAAAATAATAATTAATATATATGTATATTAAAAATCTGGACGCATATTTGGAACATTGCAAAATGTTTTAATCACATCTTCAGAAATCTAGCACTCTTAGGTCATCAAATTTCAAATCAAGATATGATTTTAAAGTGCAGTTTTTATGTGTACAGGATCTTCTTGATATTGACATATTAGTGCCTTTATTGAAATCTGCCTTAATTAAGTTGCTGTTATTCAGAATTGATCAGGCTTTTTTATTTAAATTTTTACTTTTCTGAGAATTTTGTACGTGAGTACTATATTCATGTCATCCCTACTCCTCTCTCTCCTCCCTCCAAGTTCTCTTGTGTCCCCTCACAACTCCTTCTCAAACTCACCTCTTCTTCAATAGTTATTGTGATATATATATATGTGTGTGTGTGTGTGTTATGTATTTTAAGTATACAAAATTTGCTATATGTATTTTCAAGGAAGCCTATAAAATAATGCAATTTGCTATGGCTTTTTCAGACATCCTTAGTTTATTTAATTTGCATTCCTCCCTCTCCCTCTGCATTCTCCTCCTCTCCCCAATTATGACCCCTCCCCATTTTTCTCCTTTTCCCCTTCCTAGCACCCATCCCACCAATCCCCTCTCTAGAGCTCCTTCTCCTCCACTCCCCACAAAGGTCCCTTTCCACTTTCCTGGCTACTGCAGTTACTCCAGGTTACATACTCAAGTCTAAAGAGGTAGCCTACAGAGTGGAAGAGAACCCTTGCCAGCTTCACATCTGATAGAAGATTAATACCCAGATTATGCAAAAAATGTTTAAAAAAACCATAGAATCAAGAAAACAGATGACCTAATCAAAACCAATTATGCATCTGAACCAAGAGCTTTAAAAAAAAGAAATAAAAATTTCCTTAGCAATCAGTGAAATGCAAATTAAAACTATCTTGACATTTCATATTACTCCAAAATAGTAAAGATCAAGAAAACAAAAATGCCGGTGAGGACTTGGGGAAAGAGGAACCCTCATTCACTGTTGGTATGATTGCAAACTGGTGCAGTAACTGTGTGAATCAGTATGACAAATTCTCAAAAACCTAAAAATACATCTACCTTATGACTCAACTACACTACTCCTTGACATATGTCCAAAGGACTCAGTTTCCTACTACAAAAATACTTGCTCAGCCATGTTTATTGCTGTTCTCTACACAACAGGTAAGAAATGAGAATGATGTAAATGTCCTTCAACTAGTGAATGGATAATGAAAATGTGGTACATATACACAATGGAATTCTATTCATCTGCAAAGAAAATTTCTGTCATCTGAAATGATGAAATTTGCAGGTAAATGGATGGAACTAGAAAATATTATACTGAGTATGGCAACGCAGACCCAGAAAGACAAATGCTACCTGTTCTCACTTGTCCAAAGAGCCAGGCCCTTTTTAAACAACTAAAGTCTTTGCAGATTGCCCACATGATAGCTCCATTGCATACATGTAAGTTGTACATCAATATTTGTACATTTAATTTCTGTTACAGAAATTAAATTATGACTGCTTCATTCTCACTGGTCCAGTTTTCTCACTCTACTCAGATTTTCAATTTTTCATTTTCTTCATCACAAAAGGATATTAATAATAATGAAAAACTGCTTTCATTTGAGAATGGAATGAGATAATGAATGTAAAGCTCTTCACATAGTTCTAAAATGACACTAAGTATTCAACTGAAGTTAGCTATTAATTCATTAAGGGAAAATCAAAAAACAACTTTAACAGGTACATTAAAAAGGCAAGCTCTTAGAGAACACCTTATCTATAACCACCTGAGACATGCACAGATGAATATTACAGTACCATGAAGGAAGATAAGAAATTGCTTCATATATTGATGATAAATTCACTACAAGAAAGATTATTATCTAACAAGCAAAACCAGGCGACAACAATAGCAACAAAGTATACCATATGCTATACATTTAGCTCAGAATGGTTCCCAAAACCAGCTTAGTCCTCAGCATGGTACTTTTGGTAACTGATGGAATCTTTAGAGTGGGGCCTAGTAAAGGAAGTCAGATCAGTGGGGGCACACCCTCAAAGGGAACACTTGGACTCTGATGCCTTTCTGCTTCTAACAGTTTTCTTCCTGCTATGACTTGAGAATCTTAGTTTAACACAAACTTTTTGCTATGATGTACTATCTTATCATAGAACAAAGAAAATTTCTTTGTGCATGGATCTTCAAAACTGTGAGCCAAAATAAGTCTTTCCTCTTTTAAAGATAATTATCTCAGGTATTTTGTTACAGCAACAAACAACTGGAGTAAAGAAAAATATTATCTAACTGTGACTGAATATAATTAAAGTTAGAGTAACAAACAGGAAGTAAATTTACACTAAAACCATAAAAATAAAATAGAAAGCACTAAGAAAAACTACTTGTAATCCATACCAAAAAAAAGAGAGTAACACATTGTAGAATGATCCGTTATGAGAAAACTGAAAACTTGTAAAATATGTATGTGTCATTGTCATGTACTATTGGCTCCTAGACTTCCTCAGCTCAAGGGGGGCCTATCCCATCCTGGATCATTAAGTCCCTCCAGTCTTGGCATGGTGAGTCACTATCATCTCAGCTCTCAGCCCAGCCTAGATCTCAGAAATCCTTCCCCACCCCAACCTGTGGCCCTGAGCTCTGTCCCTGACACTCCATAGGGCCCTGCCATCTTAGCTCTCAGACTTCCTTGAGTCAAGGGGATGCTATCACATCTTAGATCTGCATATCCCTCCAGTTTTGGCAGGGTGAGTCACTTTCCCCTACCTCAGCATTCAGCCCATCCTGGATCCCTGGGATCCTTCCCTGCCCCAGACTAGCAGTCTTGAACTTTATCCCTGAGATGTCCCTATGCCTGCCATCTGAGTTCTATGCTCTCCAGACCTACAAATTCCTACCCTAAGCAACCAGCTGACCTGTTCACCTAACAACCCCCATCCTAATCTGCTGATTTAGGTTTGTGCAGTCAATCCTGGAATCTCAATTGCAAAGTTGCACCTATCTGTAGCTGAACTGAGACCATTTCTTTCACCCCAATTGCACATCAACATAAAGTGGCCCTTAAACTGAACACCCAACACTTTTCAGCTGGACCATAACCTGAAAAGTTCGAGAAAAACCAAAGATACAAACATACAACAAAGACAAGATCACTTACCTATAACAAAAAGCACTGCCACACAAGTCCAGATGTTCAGGTCTTAGTGAAAAAAATAAGACAATCTGTCTACTACAGAATATAACAACCTCATAGTAATATTTCCTGAGAATGACAAGTGGATGGCACAAGACAATGATTTCAAATTAGCAATTATAAATATGCTCAAGGAATTCAAAGAGGATACAAATAAAGAAAACTGAATGAAGACCATGAAAACACAAAGAGGTAAATGAAATAACGGAAACAATTCAAAACATGAATCTAGAATTCAATAAAGAGAATCTATGAAGAAAGATTAAAATAAAAAACAACATAAAATGTGAAAAAAAAACTCAGGAACTCAAAGAAAAACCTGGGAGGAAAAAAGCTTAGAGGAAGTGAAGGAAATGGAACAGAGAATCAGTTTTTGAAGATAAGCCTGGAGAACTGGATCATTCCATAAAGAAAATGTCAAATCTAAAAAAATCCAGGAACAGAATATACAAGACTTCTGGGGCATTGTAAAAAGACTAAACCTATAAATCATAAATACAGGTCAAAGGCAAAGAAAATATTCTTAATAAACTCATAGGAGAAAAATTTCCAAATCTATCAAAAATTTCCTATCAATATCTAAGACATGTATAGAATACCAAGTAGACATAACCAGAAAAGAAACTCCCTACATCATATGATAGTCAAAACACTAAACACACAGAACAAAGAATAGATATTTAAAGCTGAGAAAGAGAAAATTCAAGTCTCATATAAAGAGCAGGACCATCAGAATAACAGCTGACTTTTTAGTGGAGACTATGAAAGCCAGAAGGGCATGGACCAATGTCAAACAAGAAAGAACCCAGATTCTAGCCCAGACTCCTACACACAGCAAAACTATCAGTTGTAACTGAAGAAAGAAAAACAATTTTCATGATAAAAAACAAACAAGGAATTTACATCCACCAAACAAGAGCTATAGAGGATACTCAATGGAATACTTTGGTCAGAAGAGAAGGTTAAACACTCTCAAGAAGGCACAAAAAATAAATAAATTAACCCAGAACAGTAACAGTCAACCAAAAGATGTCTAAAAAAAAGCACTACAACACCAACATAATAGGAATTAATAAACATTGGTTAATAATAACCCTCAGTAATAATGGTCTCAACTCCCTGGTAAAAAGAAACAGAGTAACAATTGGATTAGAAAACAAGATTCATCAATTTTCTGCCTCCAAGATACACAACTCACCAACAATGATTGACACCACTGTAGGGCAAACAGATGGAAAAAGCTATTCTAAGCAAATGGAACTAAGAGACAAGCAGGTGTAGCTATTCTAATACCCAACAAAATACTAGTCAGAAGAGACCGGGAAGGTTATTTCATACTGTTCAAAGGAAAAATCCACCAAAAAGTAATTATAATCCTAAACATACATGCACCTCGCACAGGCTCATCTAATTTTAGAAAACAAACTTTATTAGGTCAAAATTACACATTAATTTCAACATAATTATAGTGGATGATTTCAATATCCTGCTGTCACAATAGACAGGTCAACCAGACAAAAACTAAACAGAGAAAACCTGGAGTTAAATGACATCATCAATCAAATGGACTTTACAGACATCCACAAAATATTCTACCTAAAAGGCAAAGAATATACATTCTTTTCAACAGCCCATGGAATGTTCTCCAAAATCAACCACATATTAAGACATAAAGGAAATCTGTACAAATTTATGAACATTAAAATACTGTCTTGTATTCTATCACAAAAGAATAAAGTTAGAAATCAACAATAAAAAATGGGAAAAGCACAAAAATTTGTGGAAGCTAAACAACACATTTGTGACTGAAAATTGGATCACAGGAGAAATCAAGAATAAAATTAAAACTTTCTTAGTATTGAATGAAAATGAAAATACAATATACTAAAATGTTGAGCATATAATGAAGGCAGTCTTAAGAGGAAAATTTATAGCATTAATGGTCTATACCAGGAAATTAGAAACATCTCATATAAATAACTAATAATGCACCTGAACACCTTGGAAAAACAAGAACAAACAACACCTAAAAAGAGTACATGGGAAGAGAAAAATAAAATCAAGGCTGAAATTAATGAAATTGAAAGGAAGAAAACAATACAAAGAATTAATGAAATGAAGATTTGATTCTTTGGAAAGATTAATAAGATTGACAAACCTTCATCCAAATTAGCCAAAAGAAGGAGAGAGAGGACCCAAAAATAACAAACTCAGAAGTGAAAAGGGAAACATTACAATAGACCTGGAGGAAATCCAGAAACTGTAAGGGGATATTTTAAAAATCTATATTCAACTAAACTAGAAAATCTAAAAGAAATGGATAAATTTCTAAATATTTATGACCTACCAAAATTAAATCAAAATGACATAAATAATTTATAGGTAGATACAGTAATTAAAAATCTCCCAACTAAAAAGAGCCCAGAACCAGATGGATGCTGCACAGAATTCTATCAACACTTCAAAAAAACTAATACCAATACTCCTAAAATTATTCTGTAAAATAGAAATTAAGGAACACTCCAAAATTCTTTCTATGAAGTCAGTATTACTCTAAAACCAAAACCAGACAAAGACCCATCAAAAAAGGAAAATTATAGACCAATCTTTCTGATGAACATAGATGCAAAAATTCTCAATAAAATACTTGCAAACCAAATGCAAAAACACATCAAAAAGATTATTCACCATGATCAAGTTGACGTCATACCAGGTTGCAGGGATGGTTCAACATATGTAAATCAGTAAGCGTAACCCAGCACATAAACAGACTCAGGGACAGAAATGATATGATATCTCATTAGATGCAGAAAAGGCCTTTAATAAAATCCAACACTCATTCATGATGAAAGGCACAGAGAATGTAGGCATACAGGGGACATATCTCAAACATAATTAATGCAATATACCACAAGCCTACAGCCAACTGTGTACTAAATGGAGAAAAACCGAAAATGGGAGTGTAGGGCAAAGGAGGGAGTTTAGGGAGGGATAAATATCACTAAAGGCCTTTATAAAAAGCCATATAGAAACCTACCACTATAGAAGCTTTTTAAAGTATATACATACAAATTATAATGAGATTAAAAGGAGTTAGCCTATAACAGGGGAACATTGCCCCCTCTAGACATCATAGGCTAATGAATAAAGACCTCAGTGCTAGGAATGGATTACCTCTCTGGAAGCTGTTGGCCAGGAGCCCCTCAGACCCTCTAACAATACTGGTCATTGCTCCTCCTCTTGGTTACCTACAAGAACTTGGTGGTAAGACCTCATTGCTGAAGGCACTACACATATGATCTGTAGAACAAACAATAAGAAATCAAATGGTGCTGACTTCAGAGCCTCATCTCTACTGGCTAGTGCTCATAGTGATGGAAGGTGCTATGCATGCTACTAGAAGGATAAATAATCATCAACCTTACCCAGCTGTGAATTCCGTGATCTGCAATAACAACTGGCTTGGCAAGATATGGCCATCAGTGCAATAGTGGTATGAATATTATAGGAGTAACCAATCAGTCTCTATTTAGATTTCAGGTCCACTTCATAGGATGGAGCCCATACCTGATATTGATAGAAGGCTTAGGAACTTGAGGCTAGACAAGTCACAAGACATGGGGGAGAGCATAATACTAGTTTTCTACTAAATAGTTATTATATTTAACTGACTTCTAATCACTTATCTTTATACCCACAGATTAATGCACCTCTCAACTCTCACCAGAGAAGTTTCTCTATGCAGCAGATGGTGATTAACACAGAAACCCAAAACTGTCCAATGTGCAGAGAACAAGATGTTACAGAGTGCTTATCCCTGAATAGGATATCTATATAAAACTTCTGTCTCATGAATCATTGCAGAAGAGCAGAAAGAAAGATTGTAAGAGCCGGAGGTGAATGACCACATAAATAGAGTCTTCCAGGCAGCTGGTCAATTACTCATACGAACTCACAGCAATGGTGACAGTATGCACAAGTCCCACTGAAGCTCAAATCAGGCAAAATCCCAGCATAGACATGGGGACATGTGTAAGAAACCCCAACCCAACCTAAGTGACTTTTGGTAACCAATGGCTGCTGAAAGTGGGAGAGACAGTCTCTTCCAAGGATGAGACTCTTGGTAGGTTAATCAAGTTCCAGTGGATGTACCCACACTGAAGGACATTTGAGTACACAAATTATATTCTATAGGCCTTATTTTCTATATCTATGTATCCACATCTATATATGGTATACTATTATACTATTTCAATTATTATACCATTATATATTGTTATTTATTATACTATACTACCTTATAATAAGGTTCATTTAATTAGGTGGGGTCAATAAGAAGGGTGTCTATGGGAAGGGGATCGAAATAGTGTCAATTATAGTGTATGAAAAATCATAAAAATTCAATAAAAGTGAGAATGAAGAAAAGGACATTCATGTGGAAAATATTACAGTTTTTCTTCCTTTCCCATTTACAGATATATTTTCTTGTGCTATGGTGGGAATCATCTTCATACTTCATTTAACGAGCTTCTTTGGAAACACATATTTCATCATCAATAAGTCACCATTTAATAGCATGTTATATTACATGACATTTCCATTTTACCAGTGAAAGTTGACAAGAATGCTCATACGTGAGTTTTTTTCTTAAATAGCTGCATTTCCTCTATTCTGTACAATTGAAAATTACGTGACTTTTAAAGTATGTGTGAATAAGGATTCAAAGCTCAATGTCAGTTTGTTCAGAAATTGGCACTTTGTATTTTGTCTAAGATGAATTATGCATCTATTTGTGATTATACACCAGTAGTTTTGGCAGACTACTACTTAATGATTTTTTAAAAAAAAACTTTTTTAAACACAACCATTGAAATTTACCTGATGACTTTATATCCATGCTTAGATGCCAAGGAGCTCAGAAAGTAACCGACTGTGACTAGTAATAATCAGATATATAGAGATTAGAAACACATATGCATCTTAGTGTCAATTGTATTAAAAATGAATTTTTCTGTTAAAAAAAGGTTTTTTAAAAAATTTCAAGAAAATTAGATATTAGAATCTCAGCAGCAATTGTTGGCATAAGCAAATATGAGTTCATATTTGAGGGTTATTAGAAAATTGCAAATGAATTGCTTGTGTTAGGAGAAAAATTCTAATAAGAAAATGTTCCATTCTTCTTATGAGCAAGATTAGTCTCCTAATAATGAGACCTCATATGTCAGGACTGAGAATTGTTGTAGCTTGCCATACATGAATGGAAAATAGGTTCAATATAATTTATAAAATGTTCTTTAACTATGGGTTTTGTATGGGAGAGAAAATAGCTTTTCACACACATCAAAGACATTGTACTTATCTAAAATAATAGAGTATATTAAATTATTATGTGTAAGAAATACTTTACTTGTTCCTAAAAGCAGTTCAACCAATTGTATTTTTATCTAATGCTAAAATATCATAGGGATTTTAAGATGTTTTTCAGGAAAAGATCTCTTAAGATAGCTAAAATTGTATGCCAAAAGGCATATAGCCTCACATATGACTATATAAAATTGATGAATTTCCCTATTTAAAGCTGTGCTAAATGAGCTGGAGATGTTGTAGGTCAGCTGCTAGAATATTTGCCTAACATGTATATGAAGCCACAGGCTTGTTCCCCAGGACCTCATAAACCAGGTGTGATGTACAAAACTGTGATCCCAGCACTTAGGAGGTGAGGTCAGGAGAATCAGGAATTTAATAATCTAGCCTGGGATGTATGAGAGTCTGCTTTGAAAAAAGAGATAAAAATAGAAAAAGATGTACTTTACCAAAAAGGATTGTGCTTTTGTTTAATTTCTATTGCTGTGATAAAAATACAATCATAAAAAGCAACCTATGGGAAGAAGTGTCTGTTTGGCTTAAGACTCTATGTTACAGTCCATCGTTGTGAGGAAGTCAAGGCAGGAAGATGAAGCAGCTGGTCACACCTGCAGTCACGAGAGAATGAATCATGCATGCTTACTTGTGCTCAATCCAGTCCAGGCCCCAAGCCAAGGAATGGTGCTACCCACAATGGATGGACCCTCCCACCTCAATTGAGACAATCAAGACAATTTCTCACAGACATGCCCACAGGCCAACCTGATCTAAACAATCCCTCACTGACACTCTCAGAGTGATTCTACATTGTTCAAGTTGACAATTAAAAGTAAACATCACAGGATTTTAAAACAATTTTTTTAAATGATATAAGGTACAGACCATGCATGCCTTGCACATGATAGAGATTTAATATAAAAGATATGCTGACATCAGGTATTTTATTTATTTGTGTTTTATGTGTATGTGTGCTATGCCTGCATGCAGTAAGTATGCTCTGTGTGTGCAGTTCCCAAGGAGACCAGAAGAAGGTGCTGGATCTCCTGAAACTGGAGTTACAGATGATTGTTAGCCTCCATGTGGGTGCTGGGAATCAAACCCAGGTCCTCTGCAAGAGCAGCCAGTGCTCTTAGCTGCTGAGCCATTGCTCCATCACTGACATTTTTTGGCAATGGAATCTGAAACTTAAACTCACAAAAAAATGATCTTCTTTTATCAATAACATTTCTTTGAAGTATACTGTAGAGCAATACAATTTTTTTTCTTTTCTTTCTTTAATAATGTGTGTGTCTCTGTGTGTGTGTGTGTGTGTGTGTGTGTGTGTGTGTGGTGTATATGAGTGTGGATACACATATGCCTCAGCACACGTGTGGATGTCAGAAGACAACTTTGGAGAGTGGGTTCTTTCCTCTCATTGTAAATTCTGGGGGTCGAACTCATGCCATTGGGTTTTCATAGCAAGCTGTGAATGTCTGTGAATATCTTTACCCACTGAGCCATCTTGCTGGCCTGAAGTGCATAGATTCTGGAAGTATAGCTCAATGTGTTTTCACAAAGTCAGAGCACATCCACTTACGTTAATAATACAACATTTCCAGTGTTAGATAGAAGCCCCACACGCCACTTCCCAATTAATACTCTCCAGAGTAATCACTATTTAACCTCTAACAACAGACTTCAATTTGGCCTAGGTTTGAATTTTATGTATGCGGAATTGTAATAAGCACTCAAAGGCTGCTTTTGCTACAGGACTGCCTTTTCCCTTAGGCCTGCAAACATGCAAAGGGTAACTTAAAGGCAGGCTGAACACTTGCCATCTATGTTTCCATGTTGCCTCTGGTTTCTTTGTGCTGAGGAATTCATTCTCTTCCACAGTCACTTTGGATTCCAGGGACAAGGAGTCTGATGGATAACAGCTTTTGACAAGAATCAAATCTACCTCTGGGCAGCAAAGGCTTTCTTAACACTGCCAATCCAATCCTGAGATAATGATCAACCAGACCAAGATTCAGTAAGGATGCATACATCTCCTTCTACTCCCCCGCCACCCCCCATCCATTCAGGTGCTGGTGTCACACCCATAAAGATGGAGCTAAGGTTGTTGGGCCCATTTGTCTTCTTAGCACACCTATAATTCAAGAATAACTCAAATTCCTTTCCTGTGTTTTGTTCTATAGTTCAAGAATAACTCAAGCATATATTCTATGTGTGTGACCAGTTATTAAATAGCCTCCATTTGTTGCAAAAAATAAGCTTTTTGATTAGTGGTATATGGTCCTTTTTTCTGTAAATGTAAAGATCCATATTTAGTACAGAGTAAGAAATTTCATTTGTCTAGAGATATGACAGAGATAGAGTTTTCTCTAGGATCTATGACTTCTCCAGTCATGTGTATTTAGCTATATTTACAGGGCCACCCATGAGTTACCTCCCATGGAGAGGGTTTTGGGTCCAAAATAGGTAGTTGTTGATTACACCCTAGATAAAAACACCACTACTGCACCAGTAGAGGTAGTTTCCTGTGCCAGTCATTGTGGTCATTAAGCTTTAGAGTTTGACTGGACTGTTGATTAATTTTTCTCCCTTAGCAGCTTGCATAGTATTCTCTAGAATTATGAGGGCTAGTCTTCAGTGAGAAGGCTTCCAGGACAGTTCCAGCTCCATTGCTTCAAGTCCTATGTTCAAAATATGTCCTGTCTACAGCAATAGGGTACTTCACACTTTCAAGTTCTTGGAGGTAATCAAGGGCTGTGGCAATAGCTTCTGTTATTTTGGGAGACCTTATGACTACTCTGACCAACAACTCAAGGGGAGGTTTCTCCTGCCTGGCACTGTGTTCTTTGTTATATTGCCTTCAGGTATACACATACATTAATGTTCAGATTTTGTATGTGTATTTTTCAGGGAGGGGGAGTTAATACATTTACCTCTGGCTTTTTATGCCACCTAAGCTTTATTTATCTCTCTCTCCCTGTCTGAGTTCCTTCTTCCCTCCCCAGTTTAAGTGTCTCCATTTTCCCTTTGATAATACCTGTCTTCTAATATCCCCCCTCTCTTGAGTTCCTTCTTCCCCTCTACTCCCATGGTTCTTTGTGTGTCCTTCCCTCTTCCCTTCCCAGTTGAATACCCCCATTGCCCCCCTGGTAACATCTGTTCCATACTATCCCCTTCTTTTGGGCTCTTTCTTTCCCTGCCCCTCTGTGTTTCCTTTCTGTTTTCCTGGCTCCTACTATTACATCAGGATATATACTCACATATAAGGAATGACGCATCTACAGTGGATCCTCTACGCCTAAGCTCATGGAACACAGCAGATCAGGGGGCAGAGAGAATAGCAGTGTGTCCCTCAACTCTCACTAGCGAAGCTTCCTCATACAACGGAGTACAACGCACACAGAAGGCCACAACTGGCGAAGTTTTAGAGAACAAGAGACTGCAGAGTGTGTGTCCCTGGATAGGACTCCTGTATTAAACCTCACCCACCCATGGCTCAGGGACCATTGCAGAAGAGGGGATGAAAAGGTTTTAAGAGCCAGGGTTGGTGCATGAACATAAAGAAACAGAGGATTTCAGGCCACTGAAAACTTGTTCATATGAACTTGCAGCAATGCTGACAACATGTGGAAGATCCATGCTGCCTCAGTCAGACAAAAATCCCAGCATAGAATGAGGGAAACGGGCAGCAGGCCCCAACTAGGAACTATGGGCAACTGATTACTGCTGGGAGAGGGAAAGTAGATCTTTAAGATTTTTAGATAGATAGGCTAACTATACTCCAGTGGATGAACGTGCACCAAAGGACATCTGGGTACAAATGCTTGACCAGGTAGAACTTAACATATATGATAGCATGCATGAAATCTGGTGGATGGGGCGGCTATGGAGAGTGTGGATGGGGAAGGGGGGATCTAAATTTGATTGAAAACTATTATATGAAATGCACAAAAACTAAACAAAGATATTTTTAAAAAATAGTTCAGCGGTTAAGAACACTGGTTGTTCTTGCAGAAGACCCAGGTTTGAATCCCATCACCCACATGGCAGCTAACAACTGTCCATAACTCCAGTCCCAGGGGATGCAACAGCCTCTTCTGACCTCCGTGGGCATTGCTTGACATGGGTGCACTTACCTACATGCAGGCAATACACACATAGTCATAAAAATAATAAATAAAATATTGAAAAAAGAAAAATATTTTGAGGTTCACTGTTGAATTAATACAATATTGAACTCAGTATAAACCCTGTAAGACATAAAACTGAATGAGTTTTAACTTAATAAAAGTAATAAATAAAATTTTAAAAAATAGAGTAACATAAAAAGGTGTTTTGTATGAAATACACAAAAAATCAGTTAAGATGTTTTAAAAAGTGGAAACAAGGGGGAAGAAAATACTAACTCAAGTCCCTTTCTTCTGGTTTGTTCTTCCTTTTTAACCATTACTTCATCTGTTAGGCTTTTGGATGAGTGGTTTGTATTCCCTGTCTACCACCACCACCACACACACACACACACACACACACACACACACACACACACACGGTCTGCTTACTGGCCTGGAACTCTGGTAGAAGGACCATAACATTTATAATTGTTTCATATTCTGTGTAAGATTCTATCACAAATTTCACAGCTTAAAGCACATACTTATCATCTAGTTTCCTTGGCCCATGTGTTCTGCTGGCTAGATAATCTGTTCAGTTTTACCTGGCTGACATAGGTCTGGAACCATGATTCTGAGACTGACCTACATCTAGGGTAAATTGATAGAGTGCACCAGAGCTTTGGAGAAATTAGCGCATGCATTTTAGGTCATCTGTCTTAGGTGACCGGGAAATCACAGGCCTTAAACTCCGTCCTGCTGCCATAGCATCTAGAATCTGTATGTTCTTGGACTTTAATGATATCTTCAAAGTGCATTTGAATGATGGCATCATGAGGAACAACAGAGCATACCCCCAAACTGACAGTGCTTCCTCAAGTGTTCTGCATAATATTATTAGGCCCAGAAAAATAAAGAACCTACAATAAAATTAATTTATGGAACTGATGAGATGGCTCAATGGGTAAACACACTTGAACACCAAGCAAATAAAAAGGTAATAAAAATATATACATTGGAAAGTACGATATCCTTTCTTGAGACTCACAATCACTTCCATATTGAAGACTCTAACTACTTTAGGAAAGGCACATGACACTTTGTTGCCAATGATCTTCAGTATCTTTTTAAAAATGCACCTACCAAAGCTTTGAGAAACTGGTGTTTCATTAATCTCATTTGGCTAACCCTGATTGGACCTTTCACATTACCCCAAATAAAAATAGTTCAATTACAGAAAAAAGATACCATAGTCAATGAAAGATAATTTATGGAAAAAAATATATAGTTATGCTACATATCTCTATGTAGCTGTACTGATAGGTGGAACCTTTTGTTGTAAGTTATAACAAATCCTTCCAAATTAAAATTCCAAACTTCAAATTCAAAATGTGGCTACAATTGCATATAATTTTATTTACGACCAATCTTCTTGTCTAGGGTTAGTATTTAGGGCAGAAGATGAGCTTTTTTATTTTATTTTATTTTTTTGTGTGTGTGGTTCTAGGAATCAAAAAGGTACACTTAAAAAAAAAAAAAAAGGAAACGGCTGGAGAGATGGCTCAGCGGTTAAGAGCACTGGCTGCTCTTGCAGGGGACCTGGATTTGATTCCCGGCACCCACATGTGGCTAGCAACCATCTGAAATTCTAGTTCCAGGGGATTTAATCCCCACTTCTGGCCCCACAGACATTGCACAACACAGATGCACTTGCATATGTGCAGGAGAAACATGCACATAAAATAAAATAAAAATGTTTAAAAGAGGAAACTGTATTCCAGAAGATCCATCTATAATTAGGAAAAGAGGAGATGCATACATTTTATCCACTTTTATTGTCAATCAACTGAATGCAGAACATATTTGGACCCTGATGAAGATAAGAACATAAAATGAAGGGGCCTGGGACACCCACAGAGTGGAAGGAAGCCTGCACTTCCCCCACAATGTACCATGTACATAAATAAAAAGTGAAGGCCAGGCGTGGTAGCTCGCATCTTTAATCCCAGGACTTGGGAGGCAGTGGCAGACAGAGCTCTGTGAATTCAAGGCCAGCCTGGTCTACATAGTGAGTTTCAGGCCAGTTGGGGCTACAAGGAGACCCTGACTCAAGAAAGAACAAAATAAATAATAAATAAATAAATAAATAAATAAATAAATAAATAAATATGAAAAATGAATTTTTATCATCATATTAAATGACTGAAATTTGGAAATTCAGTGTTAAAGAAGATACCATGGCTCTAATTGAATTATTACACAAAAATAGATTCCAGATAGAGAGGCAGATGATTCTAGAGTTCAGAGAGGTCAGATAAGGGATCTAAACGTAGAAAGTAACGTAGATATCGTGTGAAAAGAGCAAATCCATATATAAGATGAAAGATCAGCTTTGAGAACTCTACTACTAGAGGTCAGTTAGAAAAGTTGATTGTGCAAAAAATCCTGAGGCTGTCTGTGAAGTAGAAAACAAAAGAAAAATCAAAGGAGAAAATGTCCTAGAAGCAGAGAACAAATTATTCAGGGGACCAGAGAGGGGTCAACGATGCCCAACACTGCTGAGAGACAATCAAAGTGGTATTAGCACATAGTTCAATGCATTTAATAACACTGAAAACTATTTGAGGCTACGGCAAAAGGAATGTCAGTACATCTGATGAAAACAGAAGTCCAATTTGAGTAGGTTCAAGAATAAATGAGCACAGAGGAAATGAAAAAGATAGAGTAAAATGAAAGGAAACAGGATGCAAGGCAAAGTCAAACATGAAATGAAGGGGAGGTAACCGCTAGAGCAGAGAGCTCAGGCATGCCAAAGAAACAGGAAGAAACCAGTGGGCAAGAGGAAGTTGTTGGGGGGAGGACTTAGGTTTCAGATTAATATGGAAGGGTTAGCCTTGGAAGGGAACAGAAACACATTTTGTTTGTTTCATATTATTTTAATTTTGGTTCATAATAGTTTTAATGAAAATGTGATTTAAGAATTATGAAGTTGTAGCAGCCAAAGTTTTTAACTATCTTCATTTATTTATTAAAAGATGAGGGATAGTGCTGGGCATGGTGGCCCATGCCTGTAGTCCCAGCACTTGGGAGGCAGAGGCAGGTGGATCTGGTCTACGTAGTGAGTTCCAGTTCCAGGCCAGCTTGGGGCTGCAGAGAAACCCTGTTTCAAAAAAGAAAAATGAGGGATGGGATTGACACTTCAGGAAAGCAAAGGAGCCAATTTACATTATTGTGCAGAAGTGAAAAATCCTCGCCAGCTATCATTTTATATGGTTTAAAACTATTATGAATAGTGATAATATTTCACAAAGTTATAAACTGGTTGAATATGGACAAGTTTTGCTTTTATTTTTTAAAAATAGGATACAATGCATTAGATACCACTGAGAATAACATTAAGAAGGTTATATAACAAGGAGCATAGTGTCAGATAGGCAAACTCTCCTTTCGAGTTGTTGGCCAGAGTAGTCCAAGAGACTCCCAAAATCACACACGCTGTTGCCACAGCCCTTGATTACCTCCCAGAACTTTAAGGTAAGACCTTATTGCTAAAAACAGGGCATACTTCGAATATGGGTTTGGAGCAATGGAGCTGGAACTGACTTGGAAGACTTCTCCCTGAAGACTAGCTCTCATAGTTCTAGCGGATACTATGTAAGCTTCTAAGGGAGAAAAATCAATCAAAAGTCCAACCCAGCTCTAAAGCCTAATAACCTAATAACACCTGGCACAGAAAACTATCTCTATTGGTGTGGTAGTAGCACTTTTATCTAGGGGTAATTGACAGCTATCAAATTGGACTTAAAGCTCTCTTAAATGGGAGGTAACTCATGGGTGACACTGTAAATATAGTGAACTACTCATGACTAGAGGGGTCATAGATCCAACCCTATCTGTGTCATATCCCCGTAAGCCCCATGCAGTTGCCGAGAAACACATCCCTTTCCAGCGGGAAGACACAATATGAATGTGGATACACATGCTTTCTTAATACATGATTTTTAAAATTACGTAGTTGTAGTTTTAAAATAAAATGTGAGGAGAAGTGAAGTCATCACTGAAGGAAATGCAGAAAGGGGTATGAGAAGCGAGGAACTAGCCATGTAGGGAAAATAGAAGTGCAACCTGTAACCAACACAAGGGATTTCTGAGTACTTTTGACCACCGGTTTTCATGCCATGTGATCATTCAGTTACAGCTTAAGTGAAGATACATATACATTTTCTTTTGTACTGATCTGGTGCAACTAGAGCACAGGAAGCTGGGTTCCACAAAGGATGGGGTTTGTTTTTTCCTAGAAAAAGTGGAGATTTCTGGGATGATTGCTTGAAATTGATATGGTGACCACTGGCCACAAATAAAGAGGAAATTGAAGAAAGGAGAAAATTGTGAAATTGTGCAGGTAGATTGGTTGAAATAAAAAAAATGGGAAGATTAGAGTAATTAAACTGTCAGAAAGTACCAAAGTTAGGCAAACAGGTCATGGTGTGCCACACCCACAGCAGGAACTTCTGTGATGGGCAGTTGCTGGTAATGACAGTGTCTAGAGAAAAGAGGAACTCTGAAGATGGCTGGCAAAGATGGCAGAGAAAATTAAAGGTGATGAGGTCAAAGAACTGTGAGGCCCACATGGCTCACCCTGGACATGATCAATGTGGAAGTAACGGACTTCAAGGCATCTGTGAATGAAGGAGAAAGACTCAAATCATGGAGAATGATGGAAATGAGGTAGGAATACAGGTGTCTAAAACCCTGTGCTTTAGAAGGAAAAACATAACAGTGAGAGGAAGGAACTCATTTCCACATTTTGGCCTTAGGCACACATGGAGAGAATGAGACAGGCTTTGCATCTTCAATACTGTATTTAGTAAACTTGGGCTTTAAAACTCAACAGAATATAGGCCTGGCATGGTGGCACATACCTTTAATCCCAGAACTCAGGAGGAAGAGGAGGCGGGGCTCTGTGAGATAGAGGAAAGCCTGGCCTACATAGTGAGTTCCAGGCCAGCTGGGGCTAAGGGAGACCCTGTCTAAAAACAACAACAATAACAACAGCAAAAAAAAAAAAAAAAAAAAAAAAAAAAAAAAAAAAAAAAAAAAAAACTAAATACAATAAGCTAAAACTTGAATATTGACTCAACTCAATAATCTCCTTTAAGAAATTCCTTGCATTTCACCCTGTGGTCCTTCTCCAAGATGGAAGCTGCATGTAAATTTGTTTTCTATATTAAAAAACGGTTTTTAATCTTATGTATGCAAATTATCTTTAAATTTAAAAAAAAGAAAAAAGAAAACCTAAGCTTCTAAACCAACAACACTGATATCTGGAAAGCTGTAGGGTAATGTTTGAATCTGCCTCCTTAAACTTGGTAAGGATTTTTATAAGCAGGGAATTTTTTCTGATGATAAAGAATTTCACTGGGCAGAGAAACCTTTTCAGTATAGCACATATAAAATGCTGGATATATTTTTGAAATCTTCTTTTGAGAAAGCAAAAGGAAGGAAGGAAAAATCTCCCAAAGGACAAAAACAATAACAAGGTGAAACTGGTCACATTGTGTCCACAGTCAGGAAGCAGGAAGTGATGAATGTACAGACATCTTCCCTCTTCACTCAGTCCAGACTCCAGCCCATGCAATATTGCTGCTCGTTTATGACAGATCTTCCCGGCTAAATTAAATCTAGATAATTCCTCACAGACATGGCCAGAGGTTTCCATGGTGATTCTAAATCCCATCAAGTTGACAATCAGGATTAACTATCACTATACTGGATAATAATGAAAGTTCCAGCACTCTACTCTGGCTTCTTATGCTATACTGTTGGTTTTGCTACATGTATTTGTTGGACTAGATATTTTTATTTTGTTTATACTCTTTAGATCTATAACTCACTGCATTCATCTTTAATTCAAGTGATTCTTGTAGGCAGAAGTTTTATATTTGCATGCCTGGTAAACAGAAAACACCATGCATTACTCAACAACTACATTCTTAAAAACGTCTCTAATTCTACATAGTAAAATCTCCAATACCCTGAGTATTTTTTGTATTTATTTAATGTTAATAGTAATGAAACATCAATAACTGTAATTTTGACTGTGGCATCTGTATTGAATTATGTTCTATCCCTAAATAAGTACAAATACTATGTGTAGATTATAAAATAGAAAAAAGTAAAATGTAACATGAACATAGGGCAAAAAACAGTAAAAAACATAAAATGATTAAGAGCAATAAACATATTTACATTCAAATTTCTAGTATCATAATACCTATTTTGTTTTTACAAGTTTATTGACTTTTTGATTGAATTTAGATCCCTCCTCTATCTGCACCCCCCCTTACTATCTCTTCACCCAATCCCATGAATTCTAATATATATAGTCAAATTTATGCCCCCCAATGTCCTTTGGCTTAATACCCATTTTATAAAGCAGTTTCACAACAATAAAATTTCAAACTACAATTGTAAACATTCCAAAACCCCGGCATAGATTCATACATTAGTGGAACCCCAACAGAAAGTATCCGTTGAAATAGACATCTCCCATGTCTGAAGAGCTCCACAGAATTTCCTGTTGTAGAGGGAGAAAGAAGTAGAAGAATTCTTATAATTTTCAAGTTCTGAAATGTGTACTAGTCTACTTCAAGCTGAATTTATAGAAAATGAGACCCAGCTGCTCTCGAGATCCAATTTAAAAATTCATAAAGATCAACCTAACGGGATACAGAAGCCCAAGGATAACATTTTTGCTGCATAAGCACAAAGCACAAAAAATGATGGGCTCTGTAAAAGCATGTTCTAGTTAGATATGCAAACTGACTCCACCACTGTCCAGTCTTATTCCTCAGGCTCCAACCTTTTCAGGAAGAGGAGTCTTCCCTTCTCTTTGGATGTTAGACTTCTCTCTCTGACTTGTTTTGGTCACTGGAATGTGGGTGGAAGTGACGGCACAAATTTAGTTCCAGTGCTTAAATGTCATTGTCGATTTCTATATTTTACTCTGGACAAGTCAGACCAACCTTTTCCAAAGTAGCTATTATTCCTATATTTCTGGACTATAGAATGAATGTCCATAGATAAGAAGACCTCTGATGGACAGTCTACAGTTTGATCTACATGGTCTTTAGCATAAAATAAATCCTGCCATAGTGCAGTGATTGTAAGGTTATTTTATGCGCAGCTCAGACCAAGCAGTAGAGATGTCTGATGCCAATAACAATCATGTCAATGATGAGCATTTGACACTTGGACACTCTTAATAGCAGCCATTCAGCCCCTCCAGTACTGGGATTCAACAGACACTAATTTTTTCTGAACATTTGCTTGACTCCTTGACGGCTGCACACCCACTATTTCTCCAACTCTGGTCTCCACAGATGGCTGACTATTCATGTTACATCCTGTTTCATGCATTCAGTGTTCTTTATTTGTTGAAGTCTATATTTTCTTTTTTAAAGGATTCTTACTTTTTAAAATTTGTGTGTGTGAGTGTGTGTGTATGTGTATCTGTTCCTGTGTGTATGCCACATGTGTGTGGGTGTTCATGGAGGCCAGAAAAAGGCTTCAGATCACCTGGAGCTGGAGTTACAGGTGGTTGTGAGTTTTCCAACTTGGGTGTTGGGAACTGTTTCCTGATTGGCTAGTTCCACCAATGGACAGGGCTTGCCAGAGAGGGTGGTCTATGCAGATGCGGCTGGGAGCCATCTTGGAATGGAAATCTTGATCCTTGCCAGAGAAGCCTCGAGCTGTGGGGAAGCACCCTAGCAGTGGGAATGCTACACTGTGTACAACAGCTGAAAGAATGGACTGACTTTTAATGGACCTGGGGCAATCGCTGGCCCCAGAGGCATGAGCGAATTATGGGCATGGCACAGTCTGATAAGGTGGGCTCTGAGCTACAGGGCTAGGCAGTGGGTACTCATTCCTTTGTAAGTTAATAAATACACATAAAATATATTATATAGTTTGTCTGATCACACAAGAGACTCAGAAAGAATTTGGGCCACAGAATTGGCGTAGTCTGACAGGATATGATGAAACTGAGAATGAGTTTTAGAAGAGCACTAATGGCAGTGCTGATGTGGTTTTTGCAATGGGTTACTAGAAAGAGGACAGCCATGCAGAAGCGTGGGTCACAGCTATGTTGTAAATGTGGGGATATGTTGCCAGTATGTGAAGATTTGTTAAAAGTTACTCAAAGGCTAGAAGATCTTTTATCTGCTCTGGACCCAAAGGGAGCTCCCAGAAAAAAAGAACAGCCACTTGGCATGATAAAAGATGTGCCTCAGATGGGAAAAGCTGAAAAGGCAGACCCAGGTGCAGAGCTGGAGACAGGGGAAAGGCGGGACACTTTGACTTGTGTAAAGTCCAAGGGCTCAGAGAAAAAGACAGATAATAGTAAAAAGGAAGAAAAAGCTAACTGTACTATAGCTAGGAAATATTCCATGCTATAAGTGTTAAAACTAGGAAAAACTTCCCAGCAAGCAAGCAGAGAACTCCTGGCCACGTGGCTTGTGAGAGTATGGGACATGGGAGCAAATGACGTCAGTCTAAGTCCTTCAGAAGCTTCACAGCTGAGTTATATAACCACCCATCTATCCTTACGATATAGGTTGTTCAACCTAGGCCAATGAGGCGGGGGGGGGGGAGCAGTCCTTAATGGGATGGCTGGTTGAAGGCATTAAAGATACATGGTCATCACCAAGGGAGACTAACATGATTAGCAGTTTCTGGAGGACTATAAAGGAGGGGCAGGCATCCTGAGAGAACTAGGTATGAGAAAAGCAGTATTTGATGTCCAGTTCACTGGGCCAGATAAGACTGTGTTCACCATAGATATGAAAGAAAGCTTAATTCAACTGGGACCTCGAGAATGGTATGGGGCTTTAATGGCTTTACTAAGCCCTTTGATGGGACAGGATCTTTGTAAAGTGAGAGAGGCTTTGGTAAATCTAAATGATTCTGACCAGCATGTAAAACGTGTCTATGAAATAACAGAACACCCTATAAGAGATATTAAAAAGACCAGACAGAGGAAATGGTCCACTTAACATTACTCAAAGACAAATGTGGCAAGACTTATGTCAAGCCCAAATCCCCAGAGAAAAAATAGATAGAAAACCAAATTCGGTACTAAGGCATTTCTGGAAGGCTTTAAAACCAGAAGAACAGTTTTCAAAGGACATTCAAAGGATTACAACTGTACAAGGGGTGGTTAAGAATCCCCAAGGATTAAGTAAGATGCATTTCTCTTCTGATAAAGGCTATATTAGCAGTGGAAGCAGGTTTTCCCACCAAGTTCTCCCCCAGCAACCTGGTGTGGTCAATGGGAAGATGACAGATGTGGCTGCAGTCAGGAGGCAGACCCAGAGCCTGTCTGACTCAGGGAACCAACAAGTGCAGCAGGGACAAGAGAAGCCCCCTGCCTCCTTAGCCCAGTGTGGGATCAGGCAACTGGAGCCAACACCTGTAAGTGTATCAAGAATAAAAGAACCCAAAAGGATAACTAAAAATGGTAAAGAGCTAACCAAATTAATGCCTCATACCCATGCTATGGTACCTAACAAGGATCTATGGAGAAAACAGTTAATACGAATTGACAAAACCTTTCCATGTTTTATGAGACCTTGTCTATGTGTGATTTAATATATAATGTTAACATTTCTTAGAGTGTTTTACAGATGTGAAACCCATTTGAAAGATACCTGAAGAAGCAAAGGCCAGCTATAGACAACTGTTAAAAATATCTACAGTACCAGGTGTGGGTTGCCCCCCTGTGAGCTGTTGGTCAGAGAGAGCTCCTAGAGGTCCTCCAATTCACCAAGGCTATTGCCATTAATGTCAGTTGTACACTAGAAAGGTTGGTAAGGCCATGTTGCTGAGGATACTGCATGTTGTGAGTGCAGGAGAAGAAGAGATGGAACCAAGACTAAGCCACTGGATGGATGACGTTGATATTGCTAGAAGGCTCTATACAGATGGTTGGGGAAGAAAGGATCCCTTATAAGTCTACTCAACGATGGACCCCACATGCTGCACACTATGGACATGCCAAGGAATACCTGCAAGTGCAATAATGGCTCGACCACATACATACAACTGACAAATTTCTAATTGGATAAGGCCCGTTCCTACGGATGGAACACATCTGGTGCTGTAGACCAGGTCAACGTCTTTTGTCAAAAAAGGCTACAGGTCCTAGTGGAGAAGCCATCACAAGTATACTGTTTAATGAATATAGTACACCTACTGGGATATCTTCTAGGCATCGGTATTTACATTCATGTTTGTTTAAATGTGTCTACTTCCTTCCATTTGTTTTTATAGTAGAAAAAACACCACTGAGATAGATCAGTGGCCATGGCCTAAAGACGACTAATGGGGAGGCCCAAGAAGCCACTCTCTCGCCATGATACAAGAGAGACTTCCCTACATCTATCACCCCCTTCCAAGGCTCAGGGACTTTAGCAGAAGATGGACAGAAAGATTGTAAGAGAGGAGGAAAGGGGTGGAATGTCTCCCAATTGGCTAGTTCCCCCAATGGGCGGGGCCTGCCACAGAGTGTGGACTATGGGGGTGTAGGTGGGAGCCATCTTGGAATGGAAGCTATGAGCAGTGCCAGAGAAGCCGCAAGCTGTGGGGAAGCACCCTAGCCGTGAGAACACTGCATGCAACAGCTGAAAGAACAGACTGACTTTTAATGTACCAGGGACAATCGCTGGCCCCAGAGGTGTAAGAGAATTATGGGCATGGCACAGTCTGATAAGGCGGGCTCTGAGGTGTGGTGTGGGGCTAGGCACTGGGTACTTATTCCTTTGTAAGTTAATAAATACACATAAAGTATATTATATGATTTGTCTGATCGCACAGGAGACCCAGAGAGAATTTGGGCCACAGGAATTGAAATAAGGTTTCGTGGAAGAGCAACAAGCACTCTTAACTGCTGAGTCTCTCAGCCCCCAAATACTGTATTTTCAAGGGCACTTGTATTACAATGATGAATTTCTGCTAAAACAATTATATCATATATTTCTTGAACAGCTGGATGACCTAAATGAGAGCCAAACAAATAAAGAACAGAGAAGACAAATACTTAACAAATAGAAAATAATAGATTTAGGGCTGGCAAGATGGCTTAAAAGTTTAGTAAAAATGCCTGTTCCAAGGTTGACAACCTGAGTTCAATCCCTGAAACCCACAATGAAAGGACAGAACAGACTCCCACAAGTTGTCCTCTGACCTGCACCTGCTCAACCTGGCAAGTGTGCCTGCATCTGCACAAACATGATACATACACATACATAGAATAATAATAAATAAAAGCAAATATTTTAAAAAAGATTCAAACTCAAACTTATAAAACATTAAATTTCAGCAATTAAAAGATAAAGATTATAATGTTGGACAACAGTAACAATAAAAATGCCAGCTATAAACTGCTTACAAGATTCAGAAACTATAAGCTGATTACAAGATCTTCACACAAAATATTAAATTGAAAAGTGAAAAACATGTATATATTTATTAATAGAAGATTTTTGTGGTTATATTAAAACAAACTGGTAGACTTAGGCAAGCATATATAAAATTTCTACAAATACAGAGGAGATACACATACATAGCTCTCTCACATATATGTTACTAGGAGAAGGGGATTCTGCTGTCTCGTTGGTATTGGAGTGTTTCCAGGTTCTTGGCCTCTTATCCAAAGAAATACACACAGATTGCAAAGTATCAAGGAAACTTTATTCAGAAGCAAAGTGACAGTGCAGATCAGATAAGCTGCAAAATAGCAGTGGGCATCTTGAATTAGAGTTTGATTACATAAGTATTTGCTCACTGTGCATGTCCCTTCCCATGATGCATCTGACTTTAATTATATGCACACCCAGTTACACACAGGAATAAGATAGTGAATATAGTTTTTTTTCCCCCAAAGCTTCACACAGAGGACAGAGTTTGCCTTACTGTGTGTGCACCCAAAATTTGTTCAAGGTTCATTCACTTCCTGCCTCCCTTACCCACTTGTGATGGGAGAGTATGGCCATGAAAGGGAAGTTACCAAATGATTGTTAGGGGAGGAGAAACCTGTTCCATTGTTGGAAGTGGGGTGCATGTTCCCTCTGATGCAGTTCTAGATGCATTGTTCTAGGCTCCTAGGGTTCTAGGTGTATTAAGTTATGGGTGTGTGCATAGGCCATGCCATATGGAATCTCCAGTTGTTAAGCTGTCCTTATGCTTGCTATCCTCATATAGGCCACCATTTTCACAAAGCTAAGCAATAGAATGTATTGTAAAACAATGTACATGTATGCAATAGGATAAAATAAATATTACAACAAGAGATCCCCACACATACATGAATGTCAGCTATATGATTTAGATGGAAAAAAAAGAGATTTTGACTGCAGAAAGGATGCTTAAATATACGAGAAAACCAGCACCTTTTATTTCTTTCTTTTTTGTGTATTTTATTTAATTTTAATTTTTGAGTCATATGGAATTCACTATGTGGCAAAAGATTGCCTTTAACACCTGTTCCTTCTGTCTCCAGTTCTCAAGTGCTTTGATTGCAGGCTTGTATCACCGTACCCTGTATTTGTGAAATTGGGGGCAGAACCCAAGGCTATGAACCCTCCGCTTTGTGCGTGATATGCAAGAACTTTACAAAATGAGCAACATTCCCAGATCTTTTTGTTTTTAGGAGACAATCTCACTGTGTAGGCTTTGACCAGGCTAGTCTGGATCTGATGATTTAGCCCAGGTTGGTCTCAAATTCCTGATTGCCTTGCCTCAGCTTCCATGATATAAAGCCAAGCTAAAACAACACATTAATAATACGTGTGTAAGGAATTTACACAAGGAATAAAGGGAGTTAAATTCTTAATGTATGATTCCTACATCTAACCGAAAAAAACAAGAATTGCTCTTATAAACTCAAGTTCCCAGAAAGGAAAAATAAGCCACACCTTTGTTACAGATTTAACAATGCCAAATTATTAAACTTGGTGTTTATAGAGTGTTAAATTGTTACAGACCAGAGCCAGATTATCCTAGGCTATTTTCAGTCCCTTGGAAAACTATTCACGTTCATATCTGTATCTGATCCAACACCTTTGTGACTCTTAAAGCCGTTAAAATGTAATCATAGCAAGCTACTAGCTACCACAAAACCAAAAGCTAAATCCATCATCAGATAGCATGGGGAACACACAACAGGTTTCCCTTCTTTGCTGCAGCCTACCTACTTGTGGTTCCATCAGTGTATTTGGAGAGATCCTTGATTTATGACTACCTTTGTTTTGTAACTAATAAAATCTCATGGAACCACAATTGAACACATATTTGGAACTATTTGTGTTCCTGGGTCACGGACACTCACATTTGGGTACAGAACAAACTATCTCTTACTTTCTTTGAAGTAAAAGCTATACTTTTGCCTAGACACTTTAAAATGAAACTTGAACTAAAATAATTTCCCCCCTAAAATCCTAACCTGGGGACTTGTACAGATGGCTCAGGGATTGAGAGCACTTACTGCTCTTGCAAAGGACCAGAAATTGGTTCCCAGTTCCTATGCCAAGTGACTCACAACTACCTGTACTTCCACCTCCAGGCAATCCAATGTTCCACAGGCACTATGATCACATGCACACACCCACACTAGGACACAGGAACACACACACACACATACCACACTCACACATACGCATGTACCCACACATGCAATTAAAAATAAAAGTAAAATATTTTAAAAGAAATTCTATAGTCTTGCAGCCAGGAGACACTTAGCTGAGTTTCTAGAAAGTAGCAACTGGAAATCTAGGCAAATGGTCCATACAGTGTTAGCAGGTCTGGTAGCAAGACAAAAGAAAGGAAGCTGAGATTCAGTGATGCCACAGAGGACTCAGGCAACACCAACAGGCATAGTTGTGTGGTTTGTTAAGAGGACAAACTTACTTTCAGGATGTAAGTGTGAAATTCTAATCCTTTAAGTCTAAAGGCTTTTTTCTAATTTATATAAATATTATATAGACTAGCAATAGCTGTGCAATCAGGACAATTAGCAGCAAGAAGATATGGCCTCAATCACGGTCGACACACAGCTGGGACTTTGTGCGATTATAAGAATAAAGCAGCAGTTGGATTAGAGAACTCATGGCATATAAGTCAGCTAGGTTGATCTGGTTTTTCAATACTTCAGTCTCTCAGGTCTCCTTCCTTAATTATTTCTAACTACAGACAGACCAATACCCTGAGGTCCTAGGCAAAGGCAGGATGTGAGGTAGGAATCAAATGATACCACCACAAGGATGAAACTGTGAAGGAAATAATTAGGGAGGTCTTTTGTTACTGTTCTAGTTTGTTTATATTTCAAAACTCCACAGAAATGGACCACTGAACATCTTGCCACTCCTCTGTTAGACCAAGCAGTGACCAACTTTCTTAACTCTGGTGTTGTGTATTCAAATCCATCCTTCTAATCTGTGTGTGACCTATCACATCTACCTAAGCATGTCACTTCTATTCTGAAAACTCTTTTCTGTCTCTCCATCGCACACAGAACAAAGCTCAAAGTGGCTTATATGCACATCCTTGATATGATGTACTCTTACCGGAGTCAATTTTCTTCTTTATTCCACATCTTAAGTTATGTTTTGTAACTCCAAACCAAGTGTTCCAGAATTTTCTAAGTAGCTCTACCTTCTTGGAATGCCAAACTTGATGCTCACTTCAAATCTGACTTGATATAACTTCTTCTGTGTTCTTAGACTATCCATCCACACCTTCATCTCCATCTTCTCAGGCTAGCCATCCACACCTCAACTCCATCTCTCAGACTACCTGTCCACATCTCTATCATTGCTTTTACCTTTGCTCATTCACTTATAAAATAGCCACAAAATGCTATGTCATGCTCACTATACTTAAAGCTGGAGACAGGGAAACACACAACTATTCAAGTCTTTCACCTAGGGCTTTTTTCAGCCTAGTTGGGCAAGCTAATGATGAAACCACAATCTTGTGTGATAAGTGCTCTGACAACACACAGCATTGGCATGACTTGGGTTTTTTGTTGTTTTTCTTTTTCTCCTGTTAAATTCTCTGACTGTGCCTCACGGCTTCTGCATCTCTACTCTCTAGCATACTGTCAGTAAGCACTTTATAAGTGGCAGGTGTTTGTTTTCCTTTTAATTATTTACTTTTATGTGTATGAGCATTTGGCCTACATGTATTTAAGTGCACCTCTGCATGCAGTGCCCGTGGAGGGCCAGAGGAAGGCATCAGATCCCTAGAACTGGAGATCTGACAGTTGTTAGCAACCATGTGGGAACTGGGAACTGAACCTGGGTTCTCTGGAAGAGCAGCCAGTGCTCTTCACCAGTGAGCCATCTCTCCAGTCCCAAGTGCTGGTTTTTCTACCAGCCGTATCTAAACTTAAGCACTCTTCCTCCACTAAGGGACCCCCATTCCATCCTCCTTAGAAAGTCCCTTGATGGCTGGTTGGGCAGTCATTTTTCTTCCTGTTGATCATGTTGTCATCTGCTCACAACTCTCCACAGGCTCTTTAATTCTTTGGTTTAGTTTTAAAAGCCTTTTATTTTCTCAATCCCGATGATCTTACAACCTCATTTCTCCCCACTGTGTTCTGGTGTTTGCTTTTTGGATAAGTTAAGTTTGACATTTTAGACTTCCATGATGAGATGTGAAGTGGGTGGTTGGATATGAGTGTGTAGTTCATGGAGGAGACTCAAAGTTGGAAAATACATTCGGGTGGTAATTACACAGTGATGATATTTAAATGTGAGCCTAGCTAAGATCACCTCAGAGTAATTGTAGATAGAAAGGTCCAAAGAAGGAGCCCTGGGATTCTGTCATCTAAGGGTAGAGGTCCTCAAGCCTGGAAAGAACTAGCTAGCTAGATTTACTGAAATCACCAAAAACAAAGCGACTCAAGGGAAGGAAGCAGGAGGGAACAGCAAACCCTGTCAAATGCTACTTTATATAATGTGTTTCATTCTCAAAATCTTCCTCCGTAATGACCTTTCTATTCAACACTTATTACCTGTTTTTATGTTTCTGTAGTGGTTTGAATGAGAATGACTCCCATAGGCTCCAAGCATTTGGACACTTGGACCCCAGTTCAAGGCATGGTTTGGGGAGAGTCATGGAGCCTTTAGGAGGTGTAGCCTTACTGGAGGAAGCATGCCCCTGGGGGTGGGCTTTGAGAACATATAGCTTTCCCGTTTCTAGTCCGTCTCTCTGCTTCCTGTGCCTGCTTGAAGATGTGATGTCTGACTTTCGCCTCCCCTGATGCCTCCCGACCATGATGGGCTCTTACCCGTCTCGAACCATAAACCAAAAAATTCCTCCTTTATGTTGGTCATGATGTTCTAGCACAGTACAAAAAGGTAACACAGTTTCTAACAGACAGTAGATACTCAATAGTTGTCCACTGAACAAATAAAAACAGACTGCTGTTTCTTCATATTGAATATCCTTCATTTCCCACTAATGAAAATTCCATCTCTTTCTAAGAGATTTTGCTTGAATGCCACAGTCTGCCATTTGAGGGTTCCCTTGCTTCTGTTTCCTAACTGCTACATTATATACTGTGGATACCATATAATTCAATGTTGCATTATGCATTATTATCTTCTGCATAATTTTTATTAGATGGAACAATGGCCTTTTTTCCCCCTTTTTTTAGTATTCCAAATAATGATTTCAGGCACACATTTAGGACCTTTAACTTTAGGATATTGATTTTTAGAGATATAACATTTACCTAAGCAACCTTGAGCACTGGTGTTTCACAGAGAAAAGCTGGGTGGGTACGTATTATACTCCCATTATTAGACTAGACAAGGCGAAGTGGAGTTAAATAGATCTGTGGAATAGATAACTACATCCTGTGAATGAGTTTACTCCCTTCCTGCACTGACTTTCTATTTCTCATAGGATCTGAGCTTTTATGAAAGGCCCTTTAGTTTGGGAATTTTGCAACTGCCAATGTTCTCCAAATAAATGACAAATGAAAGATCTCTGAACCAAGGAAAGTTTTAGTTACTTGTGCTGGGTGTGGCTATTGGATGCCCAGGAATCTGGTTGTAACTTGTCACTCTTCTGTCTTTCTTTCCTTTTTGTTTTTTTCTTCATCCCTTTTCCCTCTAATTGTAGATGAGACCATAGACAGTTTAGGATATGGTAGGGACTGAGGGTAGCTATACAACAAGAGAAGTAATGAGTAGGGGAAAATGCAGATTTTAGCAACTTGAGGAGACTTTTAAATGAAATTTACATGTTGGTTTGTTATTATGATAAATGTACCCAATATAAAAGTTGTTCAGAATGAAACTAGTTTTCAGATTTTTTAAAATGGAAATATGTAAATATGGGGGTATGTTGGGAAGAGTTAGAGGGAGAGAGGGGGACTGATATGATCCATCATTGCATACAGGTATGAAATTCTCAAAGAATGATAAAATTTTAATGTAATCTGCATATACAGATCGCTTGGTTCATTTACATGTGCAAATTAAGTGACATCAGTTTTTAGGTCTCTGGAGACCATAATTTAAACTGCTTTGTTCTCCTCTCCAAGCTTGTTTTCCCCCATGTATTATCTTTTGATATATTATGAATTGTTCTTATTTATCTTATTATGTGTTCTCTCCCCTTTGAAATCTAGGCCCACAAAACAGGCTTTTCTCCTTTTTTCCTCACTGGGCCATATACAGTATATGACACATTGGCAGCTATGCAGATATGTGTTAAATGAATGAATGGGGAAGTGAATGAATTATTATTCTCTTAGAGGTACACATCCTTTAACAAAAAAGAATAAAATAGTGAAGTATTTCAAGATTGAGTCAACAAAGCATTAGAAGTAATATGTTTTTTCATGTAGAAAGAAAATACATATTAAGACCTTAACTTCTGGAAAATTTAAAATGAATTTGGTTTATTAGAACACATTATTTCAATTTAATATGTAAAATCAGATAATTAACTTAGAACAGTGGTTTTTAAGTCAAAATATTACTAAGCTTGTGTATAGAACACCTAAGAGGAGCAGTTGTGCAGCAAATTCCTCTGAGATAAAAGCTCTGTCAGGGAGGGCAGTCAGCTCATTAACACATAGGATATTCTCAGGGGAGGTGAAATATTCCATCCTGTAGGGAAGCTCATTAAGTTCAGGAAATAAACAATTTGAAAGCTTCAGGAGGGTCCTGAAACTGACCAGATTTACTAGGCTTATCTTAAATATTTATAGGATATATATGCCATATACATGCAGTAAGGATTGCTCAGAAACACGTGTCAGACAAGCTGAGACACCTGGGAAGGACAACCTGTTGAGTTAACTCCAGGTTGTACAGTGTGCTCTAGGTTTCCTGCTGTTCTGTAAGTAACCCCCATCAAACCCATTGGTTCACCAAGTTGGACTTTGGTGGTATCCTTCCTTTGGTCTGTCATCAGTTCCCCAGGAATAGTGCCACACAACAGAGCTATAGATTCACCATATTTAACAATCAGATTTATGAGTTATTTTAAAACTCAGGTTTGATCTACTCGAAGACAACTAAAGTACTGAAGCAGGAAATCAAGCACATTAAGCATAAATTCAACTTGAAATGGTGAAGGCATTTAAGGATTCAGACAGTTCCAAATATTATCTACTGTTTATTTGAAAGGGGCTATTAAAAATATTTCTCTTAGGCTGGAGATATGCCTCAGCAGTTAAGAGCACAAATTGCTTTTTTGAAGGAACCAAGTTCTGTTCCTAGAACCCACACCAGGTAACTCACAACTGCCTGTAATTCCAACTTCAGGGGTATCTGATACATCTGGCCCCATGGGCAATGGCACTCATGTGCAAATACTCACACATAGATATATACATACTTAGAAATAAAGTAAAAATTTTTCTTAAAAGATTACATATATATTGATGTATCATAAATCATAAAGTTAATAGACTGGTTACATATAAGGTGATTTTTTTTTTTTGACGTGTTCTTTTCTACTTTTTTTTTTTCAGTACTGGTAATCTGCTTGGTGTCATGCAGACAAGACCAGTTCTCTACCACTAAGCTACAGTAGCTGCCTTCACACGTGATAGTGCCCTCATCTTAAAGTCTACTTCTAAAGGAATGTTGTCACTTCTCCTAGCAACAGAGGAACAGGAATTTGGGGGAAGGTGGAAGCCTGGGACTTGGCTTCACTGAACTGCCTTAGTTTTGCTTTCTTAAGTGCCTTGACAACAGAAATTTGGGTCCACCTTATGTGGAGCCACATAGTTTTAGGAGAAGGGCACTGGCTGGTAGCAAGTTCTAAGGGAGTTATGGGGGCAAAGGAGAAATCACTGGAATGTTGCAAGAACATTGGAAAACTCTTAGATATAAAACTTCTTAAGTGGCTGGAGAGATGGCTCAGCAGTTGAGAGCACTGGTTGCTTGCAGGGGACCTGGTTCAGTTCCTAGCAGCCACATGGCAGCTACCAACTGTCCATAACTCCAGTTCCAGAGGATCCAGTGCCCTCTTCTGACCTCTGTGGGCATTGCACGACATGGGTGCACTTACGTTAATGCAGGCGACACAGTCATAAACATAAAATTAAAATAATAAAATATTAAAAACTTCTTGAGCAGATAACCAAGACCTTGCATCATAACAATGGCAAACAGTTCTTCTAATTTTGTTCAAGTAAATGTGTGAGTGTGAGTGTGTGTGTGTATGTCTGTGTAACATTGAATGTTACATATATTCAGGGAGTATCTAATTGGAGCCTTTCCTTTTGGAAATAGAAAACTCATATGTTGTATAAAAAGGGAAGTTTTTATTAAATTGTCTATGTTTACTCTAATTTACAAGTTCAAAGAATTGCTATTGAATAGAATTTTAAAAATTGCTTTAAAATAATGATCATTAAATTTAAAGATCCAAACAATCAGCTATCCTAAATACAACTTATCCAAGAACCAATTCTTCTTTAATTAATCATTATTACTTTTGTCACTTTTAAGAAATTTCAAAGAGCAGGTAGAAGATAAGGAAATAATACTGTATTGTCCAATGAACAGCTTTACCATGTTGAAGAAAGGTACAACTGGAGATCATTAACTGCTTTCCAAATTTCTGCTTCTCTCAATTCAGTCTGATTTATTAGAACATCTTTGCATTTTCCCGTGTATGTGTGTGTGTGTGTGTGCATGTATGCATGTGTGTGTATGATAACAGTTGTACTATCTCATTAGTGAAAAAATAAATTATGAAAACATGGGAAATTTAATTTTGTACAGACATCCAGATGTAAAAAAGATGTAGAAATCTTTGCAAATTATGTTTAGTCTTGAAGGCAAATAATTGCCTGAACCACAAGTAACCTAGTTCTTTACTAACCACAGTTACTGTGTTATTTACAGTCTACTCTTTTAATATTTTCCTCCCTCCAACTGAAAGTCTTCTAGAATGTCAGAGGTGATTCCTTTGCCCCAGTGGTGAAGATAAGAACATGGATGTAATACTGTGTTCAATTTGCAATTTCATATTTTCAACAGAATGACAAAGAGCTGGAGAATGCCTTGTTTCCATCACTTTTTTCCCTTAGGTAGACCTCAGGTGTACTGAGCATCTGCACAGTCTAGGGAGCATAAAAGGTGAGGTCGCACCCTTTTTAAGAGTTCAGAATCTATTTAAGGCAACTCAGGAAAGCTTGCTTATTTTCCCCTTAGGTGACCTCTGAAATATGTAAAATCATTAAGGCTCTTACCAGAATTTATAGACTCAAGTCACTGAGCAAACCAGATTCTTAAAGAGTAAGTTGGCACCTATGGAGCTTACTTAACCACAGATTCCCCAAGAGTTATATTTAACTTCATAGACTGCTTTACAGTTGTTATATGTCATAAAAAATTTCTGCCTTGGCCAGGACTGCTGTTTGTGTGGAAAATAACAAAAAGTAATTTAGTGCATATAATACCAACTAGACCTTTCTGATAAAAGGTCAAAATATACACTATAAAAGCATGTGGTGATATGCCCCTGAAATCCTAGCACTCAGAAGGCAG
Source organism: Nannospalax galili (assembly GCF_000622305.1). NCBI lineage: Eukaryota > Metazoa > Chordata > Mammalia > Rodentia > Spalacidae > Nannospalax > Nannospalax galili. Next base: position 2,056,053 of record NW_008350535.1, read on the forward strand.
AGGTAGAAGGATTGTCATGAGTTCCAGGTCATCCTGGACTTGTTGTCAGCCTTAGCCACAGAATGGGCTCTCTCTCTCTCTCTCTCTCTCTCTCTCTCTCTCTCTCTCTCTCTCTCTCTCTCTCTCTCTCTCTCTCTCTCTCTCTCTCTCTCTCACACACACACACACACACACACACACACATAAAGTCCTAAGTATTCTGTCAAAAAATAGGCATGTATTTCATTCCCCTTCTGGGCCAGATTTTATGATACATTAATTATTATGAGACTGAAGTTCTTGATTACTAAGATACAAAGATACTCGAAAAAAGAAAATAAAGTGTTTTCAATAATTTCAGTTCTAACTCAGAACTAGAAGTTCTGGGCAAAAATAAAATAAAATCTATTTGAAGCCACAAAAAAGCTGCCAAATGGCAGATTTATCACACCAAGATCCAAAGAGAAAAGCTCTGAGGGGCGAACCCAAAACCTACCAGTTCCAAAATGCTTAGAGAAGTTGCAGGGCTCAGTAGAGACCTCAAGACGGCCAGTTCTGGCGACACCAAGCTGGAGTAAACACTGCAGGCTCCATGCAAGGACCCTGAGGACCCCAGCTTAGGAACCAGGTAAATCAGGAATGAGGCTTCCATTAGAGCCCTCTCAAGTGAAGAGTAGATGATCTGAGATTCTGTATCTCAGAAAAACCACTTAGGAGGGAAGGGTTTATTTTGGTGCACATAGTCCATCATAGAGGCAGGAGCACGAGGCAGCTGATTACATCGCATCCCCAGCCAGGAACGGAGACCAGTGAATGTTGGGGCCCGTTTGTTTTATTTTTATTCAGTCTGAGACCCCCAACAGGATGGTACCAGCCACATTCAGGCTGAGTTGTCCTATCTAAGCTATACCTCTTTGGAAACACACAGACATACACAGACGTTCCTCTCTGAGCTGAATCTAAAGTTCATCAAGTTGGTAAGATTAAACATCACAGGATTTGAGCATTTCAGTGAAAGAAACAGAAATACAAACTCTGTGGGGAAATAACATCTACAGATTCAAGTTGCTATAATTTTCCACAAATAATTTCTGACATTAAAAGAGTAATTATAAGGAACACTAAAAGACAATGCTTAGCATAATTCTGAGAGAAAACTAATCAGGAAATCTAGATAATATAATTATTAGGCAGAGATTTAGAAACAACTATCATATATCAAGACCTTAAAGGATACTGTAGACATCTTGGTAGAGAAATGTGAATTGCAAAGAAGCAAATGTGAGCTTTGAACTGAGAAATGATTGTAATCAGGTTAAGGAACTCAGTGGATAGTTTTAACAACAGGTTAAGTAGATTTGAAAAAAGAATAAATGAGTTGCAACATAGATAAAAAATCCAGACAGAAGTATAGTAGACATAAAATATAGAAAATGCATAAAAGAGGGACTGGGGGTATCTCAGTGGGTAAGGAGTGCTCTCTGTACAAGCATGAGGATCTCGGTTTGAATCCCCAGGACCCACATAAAAAGCAGGATATGACTCCACATGCCTGTAACCCCAGAGATGGGAGGTGAGGATAGGCAGATCCCTGAAGCTCTCTGGTCAGCCTAGAAATGACAGTAAGCTTCTGGTCAGTAAGGGACCCAAGTTCAAGGGAATCAGGTGGAGAGCCAGAGAAGAAGATAACCTACATCCCTCATCTGGCCCCTGCATGCACATACATGGGTGCATGCATCACGCACACACACGTGCGTGCCCCCCACACAGAGAGTGCCCAAATACATAGCAAATAAAACATAAATACATAAAAGGGCATAAGAAACCCATAGTCAAAAGATCTAGCAGATGTGAAATTGGAGTCTTCGAGCAGAGGGAGGTCACAGGACAGGAGCAATATTTGTAAAGATAATGCCTGAGATATTTTCCCAAATGGTTCTTAGCAAGAGGTTGAGAAAGATCTTGTGATTTTGACAGAGGAAATGTAGAGTGATTGTGGAAAAATGGTCAAGATCCTCTCCTTTACAGAGAACAGGAAAACAGCAAAGCCTTAGGCTAAGCAAGGGAAGGGTCCCTTCTAGCTTCTCTGTCTTGATTAAGGGGTTGTAGGGTAAGAAACAGCCTCAAAAGACATTTCAACTAAAAGGCTTGTTTATACATCAAGTTATGGAAAGCTAGCCTTTTGCAATACCTATCAAGTACCAACAAAATTTCCCTGTAGTAACTGAAGGTGACTACTGTAAGCAGTCAGACACACAAGAAGCCCAAAACCAAAAGAGAGGACAAAAAATATTAGAGGAAAGTGATGCCCCTGGCATGTGCAGAAGGCATTAAGTATAGCCAAACTCCTAGTACAGTGAACACAAACCTTCCCTCCAAAGGTCTGTTTACCTACCTATCACTTAAATGCATCGTGTCTGGCTTTTCACAAAAAAAAATTTACAAGGTATGCTAAACGACAAGAAAGTCAGTCTGAAGAGGCCAAAAAGCATCAGAACTAGATTTAGATATGCCTGCGATGTTGACACTATGAAATAATTTGAAATGCTCCAGTGAAAAAAGTAGAGGCTATGCAAGAACAGACTGCCAACATTAGGAGGGAGATGGAAGCTGAAAGAACGAATCAAACTGACCTGCTAGGACCCCGAAACACTGTAAAAGAAACAAAGAATTCCACAGACAGGTGATCCACAGGCAAGACACCAGAAGATCAGTGAGCTTGAAAACAGGTTGATAGACATTTCCTAGAAGGAAATGTAAAGAGAACAAAGAGCGAACACACACACATAATACACATACACACATAATACACATACACAAAATACACATAAACTTGTATGCATACACATACACATATACACACACATGCACACACAGACATTCACATACACAAATACACAGACATACCCTCTACACACACACATGCAAACACACACACATATGCACTCACACACATACCACACTCACATACACAAACATACACATATACACATGAAAACATATATGTGTGCAAACACTCACACATATAAGCACTCAAACACAAAAACACATACCACACACACATTCACAAACACACATATATACACATACATACACACATACATATAGCCATACACTGAAGCACACACTCACACACACACTCACACATATACACACATGTACTCACATATACACACATATGAACACACATGCATATGAACACACATATACATGCACACACATGCAAACACAGGCACACAGAAATTCACATATATATTCTCTCTCTCTCTCACTCACACACACACACACACACACACACAGAGACATACACACATGCGCACACAAAAACAGAAAACTGGAACACCAGAATACATCATGGTGGGACAATGTCTAAAGCTGCAATGCATATACTTAGAATGCCAGATGAAGCAGAGAGACTGGAGCAGAATAGTTGAAGTAATAACGAACTGTGGGAAATTTCCAGAAGTACTGACAGCAAACCACATGTCCAGAAAGTTCAGAGAACACCAACACTTTAGGCATGTTCACCCAAAGGGGAATATGTGGTAATCCACTGAACAGGGAAGTTTTACAACAACCATTGATTGTTGATTGGTTGCAATAGTCTCCCAAGAGCTGGGACTACAGCTGTAAGCTCTGAAGCCTAGCTCTGCATTTACCTTCAGTAAGAGAGAAAAAACCTGGGGGGTGGGGGGGGACCAAACTTGGTAACATTATAGACTGATGCCAGTGCCCTCATTCTATTTTCGGATTAGTCAAAAGTTCCCTTTAAGAGAGGCATTCTTGGAAAGAATAACATTACCACACACTCAAGGGATGGAACTATATTGGGACTGAAACGGATTTATGGCTTTATAACCTAGTTTTAACTAAAGGGCTCTAGAAATATGTTTAAGTAACTTAAAAGGGATTACAGAAGCCTGAGTTCGCGAATGATCCTAAGTAAGGAAGTCATGAGAAGATGATCGAGGGGCACATCTCAATTGTCAACCATGTTAGAAGAATGAAACAATGCAGCTCCTAGAAGACTGGGCAAAAACATTCAAAATTATCAAAGAGACTCCAAAACATGCTTTCATATTCACCATCATTCATAATTCAACTTATCTGAATATATAATGTATTATTTATATTAGGTGTTTATTGTGCCTATGTGTGTGGAGTGGACACTGTTCCTCTGAGGAGTGGGGCCTGCTGTGGAGAGTTAGCTACGGAGGGAGGGGTGTTGGCACCATCTTGGTGGCAGCAGTACAGGAAAAATTGGCCCCCATGTCTCTCCTGCATGTCTCGCCTGCGTGGACGCGAGAGGGGGCATTTACTGACCTGGAGCAAGACTGTAGGCCCCCAAGCCGTGGATGAAAGCTAATGGAGACTATGGGCAGGGCACAGAAGTGATCTGGAATAGCAGGCCGCTGAGCCACACAGTGGAACGGGGCACCAAGTGTTTGCCTTTGTAAGTTATTCTATTTTCCCTACCCAGGATATAAACTATGAAAAATTCAGATAAATATGGTTTGTCTAAGAGCGCCAGGAGCAAAGACCCTAAGAGAATTTGGGTGACGCTCTCCTTTGCTGCAATCATAGACATCAAGATAAGCAAACTTTAAGCCAGGTGTGGTGGCAATGTTATAGGAATTAAACTGAGACTGGGCTGGTACAGCAAGAAGATGCCAATTGTACTCAGAAAGCAGAAGTTCATTTTTATTATGTGTGGGCCTCAGATGAGGTTAACCTGCTCCAGAGAAACTGAGGTCCAAGCCAGAAATAGATTAAAGTTTTTTAAAAGAACTTTTCATCTCATCCATTGGCAGTAGCATATTGGTTGATTTGAGACTTCCAATACAGATATATACCAAATGCCCTTTAGACTATTTTATAAGAAACTTAAAGTCAGCATTTTTACAAAAAAGCAGATAATTTGGGACAAGGGTTTTTACATTTTCCAGTAACATGATATATTTCAGATGCCAGTACAATCTTAGTGTTTAAGAAGATGCATGGAAGCAGGTGCTTTCAAAAGACCATGGCAAGAGGTAGCATTCATCAAGACACTCCCAGACTGTGGTTTTTGTACATCTGTCTCTCTTGTCCTGTGACAGCTTAAAGCTTAAAGTAAGTTATTTTTCCTTATAGCTTTTAAACACAGATCTAATGTAGATACTTATAAAGCTAAAACTTAAAAGTGCTATTACAAAGTTTTGTTATTCCAACACATATCAACAAGCACACTTATTATTAGAATTATTATGAGTACATAAGATTCTTATCAAATACATTACTATTTATTCATCAAACTTACACAAACAAAGTCATACTGAAGTCGTAGTTCATTCTTTCACATTAGGTTGATTTTTCTTCATCAGAATGTGCCTATAATTCCAGTACTCTAAGGATAGAGGCAAGAGGGTCAGCAGCTCAAGTCTCAGAAAACCAAAACCAACCAACCAAACAGAAGATTAATTGGCTTTAAAAACATGATAAAGTAGTGATCTGGATATGTAACAAGGTTTAAGAATGTTTGTTAATTTTTATATTAATATTTTTGTAGTTTAATATATGTATTTTAAACAAATACAAATATGTGAAATTTTGTGGTATCTGTAATTTGTTCCAAAATAATCCAGGGCAAGGGTTGGAGAGTATAGGGGTACATAAAAAAACAACCCGAAGTTTGCATGATAGGGCAGAATCATAATCCTAACACTTGGGAGGGTGAGGTGGGAGGATCTTGAGTTCAAAGTCAACCTGGGCTACATAGTAAGATCCTGTCTTGAGATGGTTCTGAGGTAATAATGATTTAAATCAATTAAGTACATAGCTGAGTTTATTCCAATATTTCATCTACTTTTACTTATTGTAGCTAAAACTTCTTCTGAGGGGTTGTAAACAATGGCTGCTCCCAATTTCACCAAACCGCAGTCTGAGAAACCAGCGAGTTTATAGGGCTTATGTACAGAGCAATGGGTGAGCATTTATCCACAGGAGTGTAGGTGTTTTCCCTCGAGGCTGCATTGGAAAGTCTTCATCCAAGCATAGACAGTGGCATCCCCACTGCTGCCCAAAATGGTGAGAGGCTCCCCAGGCTTCCTCAGCTTACATCTCCTTCCATGTAGAACATGAATGTCAACAATGCTGGAGAATGGACCCAGGAAGAGTTAAGGACAGCAGTAGTGAAGAATATGACCACGTTCATCATATGAGAGTCTCAAAAAATTAATAAAATTATTTTTAAAATTTACTGAATTATATAACAATGAAATATTCCCAAAGAAATAAGCACATCTACTGGCACTGAACTCACTAAATTAGGAAAACAAATCTGTTTCACATTAATTGTCTGATTCAGCCACTCCAAATGCAAGCACATTCAAATCATCATGTGTGTATAATAAATGTATACAAATTTTATTTATCAGTAAAACATTAGAAAAAAGCTTGTCTGAACTGTGAAATATACATATATGTGGCACTTAGATTTCACAACAGAGTTCATTATCAATTTTTTTTAGTTATGTCACTTGGAAATTCTGACATTATTATGAATGAAAATAATAGTTTTTTTTAACTATATTTAGAACATTCTTATCGAATTGATTAAGTTTTTTGGTGTTTCTTATTCTTTCTCTCTCTCCTCTGTACTTCTTGTTTTTAATAGACAAATGGGTTCTATTTTTTTAAAAATTGTTTTAGATTTTTAAAATTTTATTTAATGTGTATGTGTGTACACCTTAATGTATGTCTCTGTACCAAGTACATGCAGGAGCCCACTGAGGTTAGAAAAAGGCATTGGATCCCCTGGAACTGTAGTTATAGATGCTTGTGAGCTGCATGTGGGTATTGGGAACTGAACTCTGAGAGCACAGAAAATTTTAAAGTAATAATAATACTCTATTATTTTTGCTTTTATTTTGCATTGTTTTGTTTTGGAAGACTTTTATTGCACATCCCAGACCGGCCTTGGACTTGTGATCCTCCTGCCTCAGCCTCCTGAGTAGCTGGGATTACAGGCAAGAACCACCATGCTCAGTTTGCAGTATGGTTTTAAATTGATCACTTCATGTAGAAGTCAACTATGTACTTGAATGGTGGTGCTTGCAATTAGTAGCTATTATCCAGAAATTGACACATAAACCTAGACAAATATGAAAAATGGTCAGAAGCAGTAGGAATATAGCTTTGACATGAAGGCATGATTCAGAAGTACTGAGAAGCGGGCTGGTGAGATGGCTCAGTGATAAGGGCACTAGCTGACTAGCTGCCAGTCCTATGACCTGAGTTTGACCCCTGGAATCTACACGGTGAACAGAGAAAATGGACTCCCCTGAGTTGTCCTCTGACCTCAACACTAAGTGCCTTGGCATGGGCACATGTGTGTGCACACTCTCTCTACTTCTCTGGTTCTCTTGCTCTCGCTCTCTTACTCTCTAGTGCTCTCCCCCCCCCCCCCCCACTAAACAAATACATGCAAACTACTGCTTTTTAAAGGAAGCATTGGGCTGGAAAGATGACTCAGTGGACATGAGGTAGGTACTCAGCACCCATAGGGCAACTAATAGCTGTCCTTAAGTTCAGTTCCCAGGGATCTGACACCCTCTTCTAGCCTTTACAGGCATTACATGACACAGGTACACTTACATACATGCAGGCAAAACAATCCTATATGTAAAATAAATAAAAAATTAAACATACATAAAGAAGTACTGATAAGTGAGTTAATCAAATGATTGCAGAAAAAAATGAACGTTGTTGTCTAATTTCATCAGAACACAAGATTACATTTGCCAAAAATCATCAGTGCTAATTAGGCCAAAATGTCTTCCTAGCTCTATCATCCAAGTGTTATCTTTCCAATGATATAAGCAGTAATTTATCTACTGATTAGCATTGTAATTTCATTCAGAGAATTAAGGGAGGAATGACCGTGGCACGTTTGAATATAAAAGAAAAGACAATATTATCTATAAGAACTTCCTCTCGTCATCAGCAAATCTTAACAAAGTTGTGTGAAAATAACTTTCTCTCATCCAGCAAACAAACCACAAAACATCTGTTTTTCTAGCATCTTACCCAAATTGGAAATGGTGACAACTGCTATATTCTAATTGGCTATTTCGTGAAATCATTCAACTATTGATTAACCTCTGTCTAAGTTTCATATGACTTTATTAAAAAGAAAATACTTTACTTTGAAAGGTAAAAATCAATTTTAGCAACTCCAAGACTGAATTACCGGCAACACATAGAAAAAAATATTCAGAATTTTTCAGCAAACTATTTAGAAAAGGGGAATTAATTCTGGCTTCAGACAGAATTGAAAATAAATAGAAACCACATCTGACAAAGGTACTGCACGCATTACATTGCCATCTTTTATGTTCTTGCCTGCTACTTGTGTCTCATTCAGTTCAGCAGTGGTGAGCCCTGTGGGTGGGTTCAGGTTCACAGCAATACATCCCAGCTAAAGGATATTAGACAAGAGATTCTGTGGCAGGATTAGCCAAGGTGGTGGTGGAAGTTAGGAGCAAGGCAGCTCCACTTTGTAGGCAGTTAGTAAGGATTACAGGCAAGGAAAACAAAATGTCTGTATGTCCTGGTAGAACTGATAGTCAGCCCCAAGAGCACTGAGGTTTTGCAATAAGCTCATGTGATCCATGAGCTAAGGTCTATATTCAGAGATCTGTCTCAAAAAATAAGGCGAGGTGAAATATCAGGCAACTTCTTCATTAGCTTTTCACCTTATTTTTTGAGACAGGGTCTCAAACTGAATCTGTAGCTCCTGGATTTGACTAAAACAGCTAGCCAGTGTGATCCAGGGATCTGTTTCTGACTCTCCAGTGCTGGAATCACAGGCTGTTGCCTTTGTCCCTGGGTTTTATGTAGGTACTGAGGATCCACAGTCAGGTCCTCTTGCTTGCTCAGCAAGCAGAGTCATCGCTCCAACCCAGATCCCTATTACCTTTGTGGTTACTTTTATACTGTTTTTGATAGTCTGTGGCAGTACGTGATACCACATTATGGAGATGTTTGAATACACACAGCCTGACTCTTAGTATCCTTTTTTTTTTCTGCTTCACAATGTGTTCATGTTTAATAAAAAGAGCACATAAAGTCACCATTGACTACACTTGAAATAAAATTGAATGAACACAAAGAAACAACAGGAGCTGTGGCATACTTGGTTTTCCACAGCCCTGACATCCTACCACACAGTCTCAGGAGATAGTGCGTTCCCAGTTGAGAGAGAGCTCTGGTTACATAGGGCTCCTGGTGGCTCCCCAGTAGGCCTTTCCCTCTAACTGTTTGTGTTGCCTCTACTCTGTCTCCTCCTCCACCTGTGACTCCATTTTTTTGTTAATTTTTACAAAAACTTTATTGAGAATTTCATACACGCATATAAGGTGTTTTGATCAAATCCACGCCCACTCCCTCCCCTCCAACATTGCCCCCTCTGAAGAGGTAACCCTAAAATCTTTTAAGTATTAGATACAAGCTCCCAAATACAACCAAGGGTGGGTCCCAAGTTGTTCTGAGAACCCATTCCCTTAGATTTCTCCTACAACTGTGCTCTCAAACAAAGGCCTTGTTCCATCTTTATTGAAAATGTAAATCTAGCATGAAATGGGGAAGTAAAAGCAGAAGACACTAACATTATCTGGAGCATTTTACCCTTTCTGACCCCTACTGACCTAGAACAAGACACAGAAGCACAAACGGCTGCTATAATTTAGTTCCTGTTTTTTGTAACACAAACAGGATAATCTTTGTTGTGCTGTTCTCAATGAAAATCAATGTTTGCAACGCTTGCTTGATACACAAAACATACACTGTTCTGAGTCAAGGCCAACGTAGGGTCCTGAGGGATTAAAGTTATGTTTAAGGGACAAGGGATGGACGCTCAAGGTCTAGTAAGCTTGTTTTACATTATAAAAAAGCCAAGATAGTGTTAAATGATATCAAACATAAGATTAACTTTTTAGTTGCAAGATTAGTTAAAAGTCATTTGTCCAGAGTATGTGCATATTGTCAAAGTCATTCTTACAGTATTTAAAATGTATTTAATGAATCTTGAGAAAAGAAAGTGAATGAAATCTAACCAAAGTTTAAAAGAAAATACATATTGGTGTCTTGCTCATTTGTCTTCCAATGAATTGACCATTTTGGAAATTAGCTCCCTCCCATGGGACACCACATCCCAAATAATGTGAGCATAAAGTTATTCAACATGGGACACTTTTGAGAATCTGTGCTAACCACAATCACACTGGAATGACAATAGCTGTTGACCATGGGACTGGCCATAGGAAAAGGAAGGGCTCTGACCATAAGAGGAACACTTGAGAGTGAGAGCCTGAGCTGGGAAATGAAGGTTTGAAATGGTACTGTCCAATATAGTAGCTGCTGAGCAGAATGAACTTTTGGGTCAAGATAGATTTGTCCACTGAATTAAGTATTAGACTCTTCAGGCCTTATTGGGAGGAGAATGCAAGTTGAAACTAATTAATACTAGGTACCAATAAATTTTAGTTTCTCGTTTATCTTATTTATATTTCAAGTTCTCCACAGTTCAGTGTGGCTAGTGGGTTCTGGCTTGCTTGGTAACAGATAATAGACCATTGCCATACATGCAAAGATACATACACACATAAATACAACAGGTGGCTGTAGCTTGGAACATCCTCCTTGGAGATTGTGACATTCATATGGGCCATTGGTTTCTAAACAGATAAGGTGTTAATATTTAGCATCCAAAATACATTTTTCATGGAGTTTGCTCTTCCTAGCTTCTGGTCTTAGGTGGTAGATTTTTGGGGGTTTGCCAATAAATACCATGCTTTTATTTTCCTCTGGAACACAGAGTAATCTAGAAATAAGACTCATAAGATTCATGGAAAAGTTGGGATGCTAAGGCAGGAGGATGTCAAGTTTGAGGCCAAGCTGCACAACTCTTGAAACCCAAGAGCTCAAAAACTAAGGGGAAGACCCTGAAGAATGATACCTACAGTTAGACACACATGCATACATAAGAAAGGAAGGAAGAGAAGGAGGAACAAGAGGAAGAGGAGGAGGAGGAGGAGGGGGAGATTCATGGAAAAGTTGGGATGCTAAGGCAGGAGGATGTCAAGTTTGAGGCCAAGCTGCACAACTCTTGAAACCCAAGAGCTCAAAAACTAAGGGGAAGACCCTGAAGAATGATACCTACAGTTAGACACACATGCATACATAAGAAAGGAAGGAAGAGAAGGAGGAACAAGAGGAAGAGGAGGAGGAGGAGGAGGGGGGGGATGGCCTTTTTGGATTAGACAGAACTACCTGCCCAGTCACTATACCAGTTAGAATCTTCATTCTTCCTCTGGAGGAATATTCGAAATATTTACCATCTATATAATATTGTGGAACTAATTAAAAGTCTTTAAGTTTCAATTTCTTTATCTTTACTATAAGGATAATAATAATATCTATTTAAAATTTTGTTGAAAGGTATTTTTCATAATGTTTAGACTATTTCCTGGCACACATAAAAATGTTTATATGTGTGCACTTGTTAGTATTATTATATAGTGGAATATAGCTAAAAATGCACTTTATCTATCAGACACAGAGCTTAAGAAACATCCAAATGTACTGGACCAACATGTTCAGTTGTCTCTCTGAGCTCAGCAGTCAGATGAGTCACTCTCCCAGCTAAGTGTTAGAGAGTAGGAAGCTAGTGAGTTAGTCTTTTTTTTTCACTACTTTTTATTAATTTTTTGTGTATTTCATACATCTTAATCATATTTACATCCGCTCCCTGATCTGCACCCCAACCCCCACCAGTTTTCATGCATTCTGTCATATATATTAAAGTCTATTGAGTCAAGTTTGTGTCTCCAGGTAACCCTCTGTATGAGTTCATCCACTGGAGCTGCGTTAGCATATTTGGCACCATCAGCCCTTTCAAGAAGACCAGTGGAAGATAGAGCAGAAAGGTTTATTTTAATTTTACTTACGTGTGTGTGTGTGTGTCTGTGTGTGTGTGTGTGTGTGTGTGTGTGTGTATGCCCGTGTGTGTGGGTACCCAAGTGAGGGTATTGAATCACCTGGAGCTGGAGTTATAGGCAGTTATGAGCTGACTGATGTGGAAGCAGGAAACAGCTCCAGTCATCTGAAAGAACAGCAAGCACTCTTAACCACTGAGCCATCTCTCTAACCCCTAGTGAGTTACCCTTCATTCCTGAGCAATAGGATGAAAACTGTCTACCCTCTGTGGAAGTATGAGGATTGAAGTTTAGTTATATCTTTTAATGAGAGGTCATTTACATATCTATCTAATTTTATTATGTATTTCTAAAAATTAAAATATGCATGCATATGTACTGGGTTCCCACAGAGGCCAGAATAGAGTGTCAAACCCTCTGGAACTGGAGTTACACAGTTGTGAGCAATCATGTGGATTCTAGGCACCAAGTATCATTCCTCTGTAGAAACAGCAAGTGCTCTTAACTGCTGAGCCAACTCTCCAACCCCATATTATCATTTGATCCATCGATTCTTTCTGTTTATAATCTCAGTCAACTCCAGTGTCTTAGTTTCTTTTCCTGGTGCTGAGATAAAATACTCTGACAAAAGCAATTTACAGGTGAAAGGGTTTATTTTAGTTCACAGTTTATGGTCATGATGGGGAAGTCAGGACATCAGGAGCTTGAAGCAGGTGGTCGCACCACATTTGCAGTCAGAAGAGAGTAGTGAATACACGCATGCTCAGTCCCGCCTATCCTTTCCATTCAGTCCAGGGCACAGCCCATGGAATGGTGGTGCACACACTGGGAAGGTATTTCCATCTCAGTTAAAGTAGTCAAGATAATTTTGCACAGACATTGCCCAGGAGGACCATCTTCCAGGTGATTCTAACTTCCATCAGGCTGACAATTAACAGTAACCAACACATCCAGTAAAATGTTTTGGCCAAAACAACAACGCCTCTCTTTCCCCTATTGTATTATTTTGTGGCAAAATTCAGAACTTGACTTAGATTGGTGCTGTATTTAGAAAAATAAGAACAGAGACTCATCCAAGCCGTCATGTAACCTGTTGTGCTGGATAGCTTTAGTGTCAACTTGACACACCTGGGTTGAGGGAGCCTCAATCAGGGAATTGTCTCTATTGGACTGGCCTGTGGCCATGTCTGAAGGGCATCTTCTTGATGAGTGATGTGGGAGGGCCCAGCCCACTGTGGGTGGTGCCACCCCTGGCAGGTGGGCCTGTGTTGCATAAGAAAGCAGGCTGAGCAGGAGCCAAGGGAGCAAGCCAGTAAGCAGCATTCCTCCATGGTCTGTGCTCCAGCTCCTGCTTCCAGGTTCCTGCCCTGAGTTCCTACCTTGGGCTCCCTGATGAACTATGACCTGGGAGATGTAAGCTAAATAAACCCTTTCCTCCCCAAGTTGGTATTGGTCAGAGTATTTTGTCACAGCAATGAAGAACAAACTAAGACACCTGTTCTTATCATTAAGCATTAGGGGGCAGGAGAGATGGCACAGTGGTTAAGAACACCGGTTGTTCTTGCAGAAGACCCAGGTTCGAATCCCAGCACCCACATGGCAGCTGACAACTATCCATAACTCCAGTCCCAGGGGCTCTGACAGTCTCTTCTGTCCTTCGTGGGCACTGCATGACACGGGTGCACTTACCTACATGCAGGCAATACACACATACACATAAAATAAATAAGTAAATAAAGACTAGAAAACCTCTCATTTCCATTAAATTAAGGATATCATCCCTTTTGAATGGAACTGCACACGTTTATTCATGTCTTTTTACACATTAAAATAAACTGGAAGCAACCAGTGCGCCATCCTAAACAATTTGTTTTGGAAATCAAAACTAGAGTACGTGACATTTCTAGAAATGGTCTTAGGTTCCAATTGCTAGTACCCTTTTATTTTTGTAATTAAAACTCACTTCAAACGAAATAGTACTAGAACCCAAGATATGTAAGTGCTCTGCAATGCCAACCTCCCCGTTTTTAATCCTCTTATTGATGGCCTGATACTTTCTGCAAAGATTTTTTTTTTACACATAGATCTGTTTATTTATTGTGGGGTTTTTTGTTGTTGTTTTTGAGACAGGGTCTCACTGTAGCCACAGTTGGCTTGGAACTTGCTATGAAGACCAGGCTGGCCTCATTCTCACAGAGATGCACCTCCTTCTGCCTCTCAAGAGCTAGGTTTAAAGGCATGGGCCATTATGCCTTTATTTAGTTTTAATTTTTATCTTAATCTATATATTCAGAGATTTGATTTATTTTGACCATATGTCTTTCTTATTTTATTTATTATTTTATGTGTATGAATGTATTGCCTGCATTTAAGTACACTCTTGTTGTGTAATGCCCACGGAGGCCAGAAGAGGGTGTTGGATTCCCTGGAACTGGAGTAACTGACAGTAGTTAGTAGCCATGTGGGTGCTGGGATTTGAACCCAGATCATCTGCAAGAGTCAGTGCTCTTAACCACTGAGCCATCTCTCCATCCCCAACAATATAATTCTTTAAAAAATTCTTATATTGATTCTTAGAACTTCCTACAATTATTTTGATCTTACTCAGATCCCTCCCCAACCTCCACCCCTACTCTGCTACCACTTCAAAGCACTCTATTTTTTTTTTGTTTCTTTTTTTTTTTAATGGGGTCTAATTTGTGCTCTTCAAATGCTCTTAATGTGGGTCCATCCCTTGGAGACTGGTCAATTTACCAGGCATCACACCCTTAAAGAAAATTGACTCTCCCTCTCCTGGTAACTATCAATTTCCAATAGATTCTCAGCTAGGGCTGGAGCTTATTGCCCTCCTATCTTTGGCTTGGGCTTCTACAGGTCTTCTGAATGCTGCCACACTGCTGTGGGTTCATATGAGCAACTAACCTGTGGTGTCCAGACAATACAGTTTCCTTGTATTCATCTACCACCCCTGACTCTTAACAATCCTTCCACCTCCTCTTCTGCAATGATCCCGAGTCTTAGGAGGAAAGGGTGTGATATAGGTGTCCCAGATAGGGCTGAGCACTTCTCTTCAAAGTTTATTAATCTCTGTTCTTACAAAGCTGAAAATTATACTGTGAGTTCTATGAGTTCATGGGTGACTTTATTTGCTTAATCACTTCCTGCCTGGTGTCTAGGATTATATCCAAGACAAAACTGTTTATTTATTGACTGAATAAATAGCAGACAGAAAACTAAGTGACTTGGACTAAGTCACTCAGTAAATCGGTGAGGCTGGGAATTTGTACAGTCAGTGACTACAAAGAGTCTGGTGTCATTATCAGAGTAGGGATTAAAGAAGTATGGAAAGCAGAGGCTGAGCATTTTCAAAGGATTTGGAGCACTTGTAGTGAAAGCAGTGGGTCAGCAAATAATAAGATATTCAGTCCTTATCGTCTACTCATTGGCTTAGCACTTCAATTACTCATTCATAAAATTTTACTTCCAGGAAACAGGATTACTTGTCTGTGCAGGCTTCCTTCTTTCACTACTGTATAGTTGCTTTATGTGTCCTGTGTGTGTGTGGGGGGGGTGTTGGTGCATGGGTGTATGCAGATGCTTATGGAGGCCACAGGTCAACCTCAAGTGTTACTCCTCAGGACCCACCCACCTTGTTTTTTAATCCCAGGTTTCTCACTAGCCTGGGGCAAAAGCTGTGATTCGCACAACCAAATACAACAGAGGCTCCTCTCTGCACATGGAATGGAACGGTAACACACTTAAGTAGGGAAATGGCTTTAAGAGCTGCTTAGACTTTTATTTCTTACAGGTTTTCAGTCTTTACAATGCATAGAGAATGGTGAACTTGCAAATTGTTTTCCTAAACTTTATTTTTGCATTTTAATATGCAAGAATATGTCTATGTCATTTCACTAACAGAATGCATGAAATCCAGTGCGTTTGTGTTGGGGGGGGGGAACTATGGAAGACTGTGTATGAAATACACAATAAAAAGCATATAAAAACAGAGCATGTCATTTTGAAATTCGGTTTGGCCTTTGACTTTTAATTCAAGGCAAATTCTCTCTTATTTTTAATAGTGATCCCGTAAGCTCCTCAGACTTCCAAAAACTTAGATTTAGCCTTGGGCTAAACACTTCAGGCTAAGTTTAGCAGCTATTAGGAATAATGCAGTAGGTAGGCAGGTTCTGGAAGTACTAGAGGTAAATTCAGGACATTGTGAAACAGTCAAGCACTTAGAAAAGTACCAATTGTGAAAGAGTGACCTATTTCAAAACCAGGCATAGGTACAGCTATTCTTATCTTCAAGTCCAGACTGTTCCCACTTTAGAAACAAAATATTTCTATCTTCAACCTTTCTTAGATATCATCATATTAATTTAACATGCACAAGTAACTCAGGTTTCATCTTAGGTGTTATCTTCAAGGTATCCTCCTTACTATGATTGCCTCATAAACTTTTATTATGTATTTATGTTTTTCTTCCATTCAAAAATCTTTAGAGAGGACTGGTGAGATGGCATGGTAGGTAAAGGCCCTTGCTACCAAACCTGATGGTGGGAGGAGAGGACCAGCTCTCTCCTTTCCCTCTAAAACACACACACACACACACACACACACACTATAGCTTTGGACATAAAAGAAAATAGCTATGAATCAGACAAATCTTTCTAGATTAATGAGACCTTTTTTTGTTTTTTAGTTTTTTGAGACATAGGTTCTCTGTATCTCCAGCTGGCCTGGAACTTGCTATGTAGACCAAGTTGATCTTCATCTCGTAGAGATCCACCTGCTTCTGCCTCCTGAGTGCTAGGACTAAAGGCATGCACCACACCTACCACCTACCTACCTTTTTTGTTTTTAAAGTTTCTTGAAACTTACTATTATGGGATAGAGAGAGACCGTAAAGAATAATAAATACAGGGGCTGGAGAGGAGCGATGACTCAGTGGTTAACAGCATTGGATGCTCTTCCAGAGGACTTGGGTTCACTTCCCAGCACAACCATCCATAACTCCAGTTCCAGGGGAATCTGACGCTCTCTTCTGACCTCCTTGGGTATTGTACAACACAGGTGTACTTATATACATGCAGGCAATACGCTCATCCTATCCACACAAAATAAAAATATTTTAAAAAAGAATACAATAATATAGAATTTCATAAATAAATGTACTTTGAAGATAAGTATTTGAAGAAAGCAATGAACAATAATTTAGGTGGTGACCATTACTGGGGTCCTAAGGTCAACTGGTCTCTCTTGAGTGTTATGTTTGAGAAGAGACTTGGATACACTGAGTCAATAAGCTGTGCAGAGAAGAGAGGACAGCAAAGTGAAGAAGCCAATTGCGGACAATAAGCCTGGTAGGTTGAGGGCCATCTTGGCTGGACAGCATGTGGCATGAGAGGGGGAGACAGGAGAAGTAACAGTAGGCGAGAAGGCAGCTTTCATATCAAGTAGAGCTTTGGAAATGTAACCTTGGAGTTTAGGTTTTCTTCTAAATTTTAGTGTAAATGCTTATTAGGGTTTGAAGGAGGAAATTGTATGATGTTTTTATTCTCTCTTTTGAAGTTCCCTTGTTTTCTCAGATTAAAAATTCAGAGGGGGGATGTTAGAGTAGCCAAAAAAAGAGTACACAAAGTTGTTAGGAAAAAATGGTGGGAAGATATGGGAGGAACTGGAGGGGAGGGAGTGGTCATGGATGTGATCAAAACACCTTATATGCATGTATGAAATTCTCAATAAATTATTTTAAAAAGTTAAAAATATTCATAGATTTCTTTAAGGGTCTACATAAGTCATTATCATCCATTGAAAAGCCTTTTGCAATGTTGGGGGGATGTTATTGGGTGGTCCTTGTGGATCCCAAGCTCTCCCTGGGGACACTTCTCCATATCATTTCCATTTCTGTCAAAGGCAAGTCTTAGACTCTGGTTAGTACGTGTTCATTTTATTCTGGTCTAAGGAGGTAGGCAGTAGACGGCCGGGTGTGTGACTCAATGGTACAGTGCTTGCCGAACATACTCAAGCCCTGGCTTCCTACTCCAGCACTGCAAAGATTTACACTTGCACAGCAATGGCATGAGACAGATACTATAAGGGGATCTGATGACCGGCTGATGAGAAGAGTTTCTGTCAGGAGGCCTTTGTTTCTGTCTGTCGGGCTTTGAGGATCCTTCTCCCTTTCTTATTTCTGTATTTGTTGTGAGTTATTTACAAGGTGTTGTTGGCTTCATACATGTAAGCTGTTTTTATGAGAGTTTTGTTTAAAGCTCATAAAGTTGCCTTTGTGGAGATCCTGTATTCCAGAAATCTCTACTCAGTGGCCTGTGGAATGGCTCTTGCAAGATACTGGCACTGGGTTTATGATTATCATGATCTTACACTCCTGTTTTCCCTGACCACACACTTCATTTCCTTCCCTTTCCCAGGATCATCTCTTTTCATTTTTCCCCATTTGCATCTTTCTCTACCAAAGTGCAGGCTTCTGTGGTATATTTCTCTGCTACAGTAAACATCTCCTTTCTAACTTGTCTTTTTCAAACTGTCAAGTCCTTCAGTGAAGGATTATTTATCTTCTTGTATGGGCACAGTTGCTAGAACAGTGTGTAGCTCACAGTAATGCTAAACAAATGAATGCTGAATGAACAAATGAGTTCTTGAATTACCCTCGAAGCTATGCTTCCGGTTCTAACCTTTCTATTGAATGCCAGTCTGTTATGTTTAAATTCCTTTAGGCATTTTCAATTGACTGTTCTGTTTTTCCTCAAAGTCAAATTCACATACTCATTAGCCCCTTTCCAACTTTTCCATTTTAATAGGTAACATCAACATTTTTGTTATTTCCTAGGTCACAAATTTTAGAGTAACTGGATTTTCTCTGGATGTTTGGAATTGTCATTACTCCATCTTATTGACTTAAAATTTGGTTCAGACTTTCATTGTCTAATTCCTAAAAAAGTGTAATCGACATTTACAGCCTGGAGTGTCTTCTGACTAAAATTTCTTCTCTCTTAAAATTCATACTGTTTACCTCTGCAATACCATTCACTGTCACTAAGACATTTCATTAATAAATTCATGGTTTGTTCCATTTTCATGGTGTGTGTACCGAAACGTCCTTATTTAATATTCCATGAACTAAATGATATTATTTTATCCTTGTATAGATTAGAAAACTGAGATTTAGTTAAGTTATATCCTTCAAGGTCAGTTACACCAGTGAGAAAATAGAATTGAGATTGGACTACATATATATCTAGTTGAGAACAATGAGCTCTGCTAAATCATTAATTTGGTACTTAACATCTTAAATTCCTGTCTCACTTGAAAGACTTCCATGACATGTCCCACCAACCTTAACTTCCATTACCATTACTCTTGAATATTCTGTCATTTTTCAAATTTATTTCAAATTATCTGCTAAGGATTTACCTGTGCTTTTAAACTTCTACTGAATGGTAAACACTAAGTTGATGTGCTGTTGGTTGCTATGATTCAAACACCAACTGAAATAGAACATTTTGCCTATCCTGAACACCGCCTACTTTTTAAATTATTTAATAAACATAACAGTACAGTAACTATACAGATTTACTGTTTCTAAGATATTAGGCCCAATTTGGAGACAACTTCAAAGTATAGAAAGGTACACATATGCAAATACTATGCCATTTCATCTAAGAGATTCCAACATCCTCAAATTTTATGTCTGTAGGGTTCTGGGACCTAATCCTTTTTGAACTGAGGGATACCTGTATTATATCTTCTTGAATTTCTTTTAGGGTATTCCACTGATGCTCCACAATAAATTATCAGTAAATAATTTGTAAAATCTTGAGCATAGTCCTTCATACATAAGTATACCTACTAAATTGTAACATTATCACCTGAAGCCAGAAGGCTTCACATTGAAGATCCAGGCAGATAGAAAGTTTTGATCTCTTCTTCAATCCTAAGAACTTTGCACTTGATCTTTTCACAATCAGACTAAAAGCTACCCACATTAAGTTACTTTTTAGGGTTATCCCATCTTTTCTATGAAGCAAAGTCAAGTAAGATACAGACAGTGCTGTAATATCAATAGCAAAGTTCTTTCACCAATGCGTCGTCTTTGAGTACACTGGAGAAAGAAAAATGGAATAGTTATGTTATTTTTCCCGATGGAAATGGAAATGTGCTTTCATTTACCATTAGGAGTATTTTTCCAAGAGTTCCTGTTTCGAGATTCGCATGTACAGAAAGCAGCACTCTATACGCATTTCCCCCTGTCCCTTAAACACAGCTTCAACCCAAGCCTAGAGCAGAATAGCCAGATCCCCAACAGCAGGAAACTTGAGGCAGAGAAACGGCGGACTTAGGACCTCGCGGAAGCCAAGTTCTCGAAGCTCCCGCTAGGAGCCGTCGCGCCACGTGGCGTCACACGTCCTCCCGGAAGTGCCGTGAGTGACGCCGGAGGCGTGTCTCCAGGTCCCTCCGCGTGGAGTTACCTGAGAAACGCGGGAGTTTTGGCTGTCGTCGGCGCGGAGAGTGGCTCGTCTTCGGCGGAGTGCCACGAGTCGCGGGCGTCGGAGCGCGGGGCCGAAGAGGCGCCGCCATGGAGGTGGGGGAGGCCGCTGCCCAGTTGCAGACGCTCAAGTTCAGCGGCACCGGCCTCGGGGTCGGCCCTGGGCCCGCCGCGTCCGCGCCGGCACCGCAGCCGCCTGAGGAGGGCCGGGACATCGAGCCGGCCGTGGAGGCCCCGCCGCAGCCAGGCCCGAGCACGCACGCAGGTGGGAGCCCCGAGCGGCCGCCGAGAGAGGACTGCGTCACCGGCCCGGGTACCGCGCAGCCGCCGCAGGCCCCGCAGGCCCCGCAGGCCCCGCAGGCCTCGGACTCCTCAGACTCGGACTCGGATTCAGACAGGTGGAGTGTCTGCGGCCCCGGAGCTGCAGGACCGGAGGGGGGATCTGGGTTCTGCGTTCGGAGGATGCGTCTGGGCCTTGCCTCAGTGCGCACGCGTGCTCGCCGAGCCCCGACCTCGCTATCCCCACCTTCCCTGTCTCCGCGCAGTACTTGTTTCCTAAACTTGGTAGTCGGAAAGGTTGCACCTTAAGGTAGCATTTGTACGGTGTAGAAATAAGCCTTACAGTGCAGAAAATCTGAAGTTACTAATTTATTTCCATAGCAACTTGGTTTTTCTTGTACCTTTATGGTTACAACTTTTGAGTTTTGTTGCAGGCCACAGTTGCTACTTTTCCATTGACTCCGGTGTGTAGGTTATTCATTTATTTATTTAGATCCGGAAAAGGATTATTTTGTTTCAAACTTGACTCCTTCCCCCACCCCCAGAAGTGTGCCATGTAACCAGGCTGGCCTCAAACTGGCCAATACGGATGACACTGGACTCCCGATGCCCAGATCCTCCTGCCTCCACATCTCAAGTGCAGGGATTACAGACACACCCCTGCTTCGCTCAAGTGCAGGCATTGCGCGCGCGCGCGAACACACACAGACACACACTATGCTCCTCTCACAGTTGGTTCTTTCCAGTTAATGTTAATTCCTAGGATCCTGGTAAGGAGCACGAGTCCATGAAATTAAATTAGCTGAATTGGGGCTGTATGTTTATTAGACCCTCTCCCCTGTGTCCTTTCATTGTGGAAGAAGATCCAGCATACAGAATATTACGAAAATACACTGAACATTCAGATATTTGAGGAAATTGTTTGTGATCGAGGGAATAGGACTGAACAGGTGAGCAATATAGAGAAACGAGATGTGAACTTGGTGGGAAAGTCATTATTATGAGTGGCAGTGGGCATGGTTTCTAGTAGAGGAAGAAGGCATGCCTACACGGGGAAGGGGACTAAGCCAGTTGTAAACAAAGCTTGGTTTCTTGGCACTTCTAGATTATAGTCATCATGTGTAAATTCAGAGCTACGTTGCTGGGAAAGTGGTGGAAGTCGTAGAGAGCTCTGGAGCCAGGCTTTGGAGGGAAACATGGGGTGTGACGCAGTAAAACAGCTCAGCGTCGAGAAATGACTTCTGACCCTTTGTGGCAGAGGGTACCAAATATTTGAAAAAGTGAGAAATGGTATAGCTTTTTGCCTGTGAATTCAAGTAAATGTTGTATGACTTTTTCTGGGGAGGAGTGAACATCTTTTGGCTCCAGGTAGTAACAGGCAAAGAAACAGTTCCACCTGTCTAGCTTAGTGAACCAGTGAGTTATTGGGATCCTTTACAGGAACATAAGTTACTTAAAGGCATCTGTGTCATTGAAAAACCTGCCCAGCAGTGATGACAAAAACTGTATCCCTGGCGAACTTGTAGGCAGCTCCACCAGAGTCCTCTCCCCAGCAGCTGTTTACTACTGTCATAACCTGGGGTCCTAGACTTTGGAATCTTGAACCTTGTGAATCTTTTTAAAAACTATTTTATTTATTTATTGTCTTTTTGAGATGGGGTCTCCCTGTAGCCCCAGCTGTCCTGGAACTCACTATGTAGACCGGGTTGGGGCCTTGTACTCACAGAAATCCGCCTGCCTCTGCCTCCCAAGTGCTGGGACTACAGGTGTGCACTATCATGCCTGGCTATTTTATTATTTTTTATGTGTACAAATCTATTGCCATTGCCTGTGTGTGTGTAAACCCCCCCCCCCCAACCGTGGCCGTGTCATGCAAACCTCGTGGAGGTCAGAAGAGGGCATTGGATCCCCTGGAACTGGAATCACAGACGGTTGTTAGCCACCATGTTGGGTGCTGGGAATTGAGTCCTGGTCCTCTGTAAGAGCAGTCAGTATTGCTCTTAACCACTGAGCCATCTCTGCAGCTCTGAGCCTTGTGAATCTTGAGCTTTGTAAGTTTCTTAGCTTCCTGAGTCTTAATAAGCCTCTGTCTTCTCTTTAGGAGGGAATGTTTCAATTTGGAGGAAATAGGTATATAACCTCTATACAGTTGTTTTTTTAAGGAATTTTCAACAGCCTCTAGGAGCAGTTTGAAAAGTACTCTGAGAGGTAAGGTGTCAGAGAAAGTAGTGTGTGAGTTAAGCCTTGAAAGAGGAATTGAGTTATTCTGGACTGAGGATATTTCAAGCAAAGAAAATAGCATAAATACATTATAATAAAAATGCCACGGAATTTGTAAAGTTTATATGATAGGAGCTTGTGTGCTAGATATGGTCTCTGTGTAAGAAGTAGTAGGAGATAGGATCTGAAGCATATAGGACCCGCATTTCAGAGAGCTCTAAGACCAATATGCCAAAGTTCATGGCTTTTTATCTTGTACACAGTATAGGTTTTTGGAAAAATTTTCAAACCTTTTCTGTATGTTTGAATACTAATAAAACGTAGAGAAGTACCTAAATAGACCATCCTGATTTAACAGGTATCCATATTTTGAAACTGTTAAACGTTTTTGAACTATTTTGAACTCATTTGCAGATAGGACACCTAAATATTTCAACACAACATTCTTTTTTGAGACATGTTCTTATTTGGTCAAAGGTGACTTTGGCTTTCTACGATCTGCTTCTGAGAGAGTCGGGATTTCAGGCATGCACCACCGTGTTTGGAAAGTGGACATTCCCTTATAGACACAACACTACCAAAATCACAAATACTGGTTTATATAAAATGATTCTCACCTATTTTCCAGTCATACATGGTTGTTTTAAAGCAAGAGCTCATGATGATGGGAGGCCGCAAGAGGTGAACACAACAGCAATGGGATGAAGAGTAATGTAGGACATGTTTGGCATTGGATGTACACTATTGAAGCAAAGATGAGAAATGATGTCCTGAAGTGGTAGAAAAAGGTGAAGTGGGAAGGACTAAGAGATTGAACTCTAGCACTGACCTAGAAATGAGGTAGCCTTAATCTAATTCCAGGGTCTTGCCTACCATGACTGAATTGTAGATTAAGCAATGAAATAAACACAGAAGCTCAGGGGAAGATTCTGATTCAGTAAGAAGAATGAATTATCTTGTTTTTAATGTATTGGAGGTATGAGGTGTGTGTAGGTGGTTCAAACAGTTGTGATTGGTCTGCAGCTAGGTGTTGGAGTGCAGAATAGTAATGCAAAGCTGAAGATGGAGGAATTTATCTGTTCATAGATGATTGAAATTATTGGAGTAACTGTCATATCCAGAGAGTATAGAGGGGAGGAAGTGACTGGATAGAACCCTTCAAAACCTGCTGAAGTAGTGGAGCCAGTTGGGCCAAGAGTCAAAAGAGTTTGCACAGTAGAGTGGTCAGCATAGCACTTTGAGGAATTCCAAGTTGAAAATGGCGAAGAAACTTGAGAATTAAGTAGTCTTCTTGGTGACTAAGACGTGCTTTGTCTGGAGTTATCATTAGTCAGTGATGGTCACATGCTTACTGTATTCAGACAGATGTATGTCATGTGACATTGTTGGCACCAAGAGCGCCCAGGCTTTATATTTCTGTAAAGACGTATGTCCAGTGCCACAAATGGCCTTCCACACAGTTGCCCTTCATCTCACTGCTGTTATTTTCTCCTTGTGACCTTCCATCCTCATGAGCTCATGATCTTGAAATGGGGATATTTGAAAATGGACAAAAGACTAGTTTCCCAACAACATAACCTGTTTCAAATGTTAGTTTTTTAATTAGACCAGCAATAGACACAAGATAAAGTAAATTTTTCCACTTGAAAAAATTTTATTTCAGTACATTATAACATTATCTGACCAAGGTTTCAATTTTTTCTTTACAGTGAAACAGATTCAGATAGTTCAAGCTCCTCCTCCTCTTCATCATCTTCCTCATCATCTTCCTCTTCCTCTTGTGTATCACTTCCTCCTGTGTTGTCAGATGGAGAAGATGATTTACAAATTGAGAAGGAAAATAAGAATTTTCCTCTTAAAACAAAAGATGAGTTACTTCTTAACGTAAGTACTTAGATTTAAGTTGAATTTTCATGTTTTAAATATACTAACGTGTTACGTTGATACTATTTTACTCTATAAACTTTATGCCTTTTCTCAATTTATTGCATATACTTTTGTCATGCTTTGACTTTCTTTTATAAGATAGTGATTTGGATAATTTCTAAGTTTGCTTCCAACCCTGACAACAACTTAATTACTGATAATTTTGCTACGGTATGAACCTCACTTTGGTGACAGAAAAATGTTTAGAAGACTATCTGGGCTGGGGATATAGGTCATTCAGTTTTAGAGCACTTGTTTGGCATGCATGGATCCTGTGGCCCTGGGTTCAGATACCAGCACTGCTCCAAACAGGAAATGATCCTTCTGTAGTTTTACAGCCTTCTTTCTATTGTTTTTGTACTGAAGTTTCTTCAGTAGCAGTCAAAACCTTTTCAGTTGCTTGCTTTTAAATTACTTTATTTATTATTTTTATTTTATGAGTATATTGCCTGCATGTATATAAGTGTTGTGCAGTGCCCAGGAAGGTCAGAAGAGGGTGATGGATTCCTCTGAAACTGGGGTTATAGACAGTTGTTAGCTGCCATGTGGGTGCTGGGACTCGAACCCCAGTCCTCTGCAAGAGCAACCAGTGCTCTTATCTACTGAGCCATCTCTCCAGCCCCAGTTGATTGCTTTTAAAGAAGTAGAATCCAAAATTCATTTGGTTTAATGAGTTTTAAGCATTTTAGGATTCCTAGTCACTTGAAACCTTAATTTTTTTTTTTTTTTTTTGAAAGCTTTCAGCTAGAGAACGCTTGTCTATATGGAATAGTGCATATTGGGTTTGTTGGCAAAGTTAATGCTTGTGAGGCATTTTCTCTTAAGCTGTGTAAACTGTCCTAGCAGAATGATGGCAAGTTTGGTTGAAGCTTGTGACTCAAGAGAAAAGTCTGAGAACTTCAGACTCAGCTAAGTCACTACATGCTTTTCTTGCAGTCTATGGATTTTAGTTATTAAAGCTTTTTAAAAGTTGAGTAGTCTCCAGGGGCTGGAGAGATGGCTCACCAGTTAAGAACACTGAATGTTCTTGCAGAAGACCCAGGTTCGAAGCCCATCATCCACATGGCAGCTAACAGCTGTTTGTAACTCCAGTTCTAGGGGGATCCGACGCCCTCTTCTGACCTCTGTGGGCATTGCATGACATGGGAGCACTTCTATACATGCAGGCAATACACACATATACCTAAAATAAAAATAATAAATAAAATATTTTGAAAAGTTGAGTAGTCTCTTCTCATAATTAATAAAGACTAAATGAGCTAGTTTAATAGATTTGGAAAAGAGAGAATTAAAAAGTTAGAGACATAGTTGACTGAATTCTACCAATATTTTTTCTGCTCAGTCAGAAATGTTGTCTCAGTTGTGCTTGATGCATTGAGGATCTTGGGCTTGTGTGCTGTGGTTTATGTTTTCATGCTGCATACATGTTAATAGCTCATGATGGTCTGATGCAAGTAAAAGCTCCCAATCTAGAATTGTTTTCTGAATGTATTGGGAGGATTGTTTGGTGTCTTTTACCTGTATCTTGATGATCATCTTTCAAAAGTTCTCAGTATAAGAGCCAATAAATAGTATATTTATAGAGTTTTATTAATCTTATTAGTTTTGAATTTCTTACCTTGGGAATCCCTTGAAATTTAATGCAAACTCTTGCCTTTTAAAAATACTCATACTTTCACTAGACTTTCACAGGGCCACACTGGCTAGGGACCACATTCCTTGAAGACCAAGTTCATAGCAGGTCTTTGCATTTTCCCTGGTACTCTGAGAGTAGATTTAAAGTCAAAAGCAATAGTGATTTTAGAATGAATGTATAAGTAGGTATCTTTCCTCCATTTGTGTTTTTGTTTAAGAAATGATTGTGGCAAACCTGCCATATGCCAGATGCTTTAAACAAAAGCAATCCTGGTCCTACCTTCATAATACTTAGTGGAAAGAGACAGTAAACAGTATAGAGACAGATTTAATTTAGGAGTGTAAAGAAAAAGTTGAGAACAGGTTGAAGCTAGTGAAATGAGTGTTCTCTTTGCTTGGGCATGCGTCTCCTAGTCATTCCTATTTGCATAGGCAAGTATGTAGGAGGTAAGGGTGTGGGGAGAAAGTGAAAGCTTGAAAAGCACAGGGCTCCTGTGAGAGAGATAGAGGGAGTGCCCAAAAGCCAGTGACAGGAAGGGATTGTGAATGTGTATTTTGAGTAGGGTGGGGCTTGTGTCTCACTGTGCTGTATAAAGCACATGGGTGGGTTTTCTGACACAAGAAAGGCAGGCTTTCATTCTTTCCAGAAGGGATGCTGAGCAGTTGGAATATCAGTGTTATTCTTTGGAGGTAAATATTTGAAAGTAATTATGATGCCTGACTTAGGACTCAGTATTGTGAGGAGCACATACTTAGATTAACTCGAGACAACAGAGGGATTTTAAAGTTGGTTTTGAAAGCCACGGGAACTAAGGCAGCTGTTGGGTCATACCGGTTCTTTCATGTGCCCCTTGGATGTTCTCATATCTCATAGTCCATTGAGTATCAGGTCATTCTGTCTTTAGGAACTGGCTTCCTCTCTGCACCTCTAGATCGAGCTTTTTTGTTTTAGCTTTCCTGATTTCTGTGTCTGTAAATACAACTTTTTTTTTTTTTTTTTTTT
>NW_008350535.1:2083882-2104542 GCF_000622305.1 Nannospalax galili
AAAAAATTTTTTTTTTTTTTTTTTTTAATTTGTGCATTCCTTGTGAACTGGCTAATACTGTATTTCATTTCTTCTAAGACAATATTATTACTTAGATTGGAGGGGGGTGTAATTTTTTTTTTTTTTTAAAGAAAATGACAGTGTACTCTTTCTGGAAAGTATCCCCTCTTTGCTATTACTCTGTGTGCTACAGGCTGTTTTGTTCAGGACTTTGATGGATCACTTGGACTCTTAGGCAGTATTAATTGCATGTCTTAGTGAGCGTAGAGTTGCTATCTGTATGCAGTCTGTTGTCTGTTGAACTTCTGAAGAAAGTGAGTTAGCCTATCCATATTCTTGCAAAAATGCTTTAAATCGTTGACAGCAGCTTTCAGCTTGTGCTGAGATCTCTAGAACATGGACACACCTAGTTTTATGTAGCATATTTATGTCTTACCTCTTTTTAAAGTGTTTTCATCTTTTAGGCAGTTTTCTGTTATTCAGAAATGGTAGAGCTGTTTTTTTTTTTTTTTAACTTCCATTCTGTCTGCTTTCTAGCAAGAATTTCACCTCTACGGACAGGTCTCTGCATCCTATTGTATAAAGGCTAGGTCTCAGTGATCTGGCTATGGTGTGAGGATTCTTAGTGTGAAAATCTGAAATCTGAAACTTTGAATGCTAGCATGTAACTTTGTTTCATGCACAAAATTGTTAATTATTACATAAAATTATAGTTAGACTATAGTTATATTATAGTTTGTGCATGAAACAAATGAATTTCATAGTTAGGCTTGAGTTCCAGCCCCAAGATACCCCATCTTTGGGCTACAAACAATCAGAAAAAGTCAGAAACATTCTGCTGAAAGAAGGTCAGTGTTACTAATCATGTGGCTCTTTGGTAACAGGTATAATATGGAAGTTACAGTGAAGCGACTTTGAGATTATTCCTTCAGAATTAAACCTTAAGTACAATTTTTTTATTGGTTTATAACTATATCTTGTCATCCCAAGAAGATTTTATTGAAACTTGATTAAAAATAAAAAGAACACTCAGGCACAGTTGCTTACACTTATAATTCTAGTAGCCAGGAGGCCCTGGCAAGAAAATCATGATTGGCTGGCCAACCTGGGCCAACTCTGTCTCACAAAACTGCAGAGGGAAGTGGTCAAAGGACCAGAGAATGGAGGGATTGGTGGGCCATGGAGACACTGAAAAAGGAGACTTAATTGGCCCTCTCGATGCTGTCACAGTTAGGGAATATGCTCTTAGATTTAACCAAGTAGAATTATTCTCTTAAACATAATCCCTTCCTGAATACTGAGAAGGTTTGTATGTAAAATCTATATAAGTAGAAAGAGCATGTGCATTGTGCATTATAGTCTTGGTGCTACATTAAGCCCCATAGGGTTGATTGTGTTTTGGTGAATTAGAAAATTTTTTCCCTTTTAAAAATTTTTCTCAGAAACTTATATATTCAACTCATTCAAATAAATCAAATGCAATTGATTATCAGAGTCATTAAAAATATTTGGAATGGTGATTTCCAAAGTACATTTTATAAATTAGTGCTTATTATTTTCTGAAAGACTGACATTTTAAAGTTATCACTCAGTGCTTATGGGGATAAAAAAATGGATGATGCTCAATAAGGATAGTTGTGTGTATTTAGGCATCTTATATAGCATGACAAGAAAAAGTTAAATGCTGGTCAGCAAGTCATTGAGAAATTTCACTTTATAATTTGAAGGCCGCCTTCTTGTACAGAAGTGAACTTTGTAGTTGGGTTGAGTGCACTGTTAATGTGCTTTCCTATTCTGCTTGTATAGACACATCCAAAACATCTTTATATAATGTAGAGAATAGCTGGGGCATTTCAGTGGATAGAAGTAGCAGTGAAATATTGCATGTCTGCTTAATGTTCCAGCACCTGTAAAATTGCATTGTATTGTGGTCTACACTAATTATTACTGACTGAATATGTTGGGTTTCAAGGCCCAGCTTATGTATACATATTTGTCCTAAGTGTAGGTCAGACCTCTTTCATATTAAGCTTTTTATGACTGGGTAGATTTGAAATGACTACATCGTCAGAATACTGAAACCTACTAGCAATATTTACAAAGTGCCTGATGTTTAAGAGGTATTTTGTGTACCTGAAGGGAGACTTTTTAATACTTAATGCTGTGTAGTCCTCAGAATTTTTTAACAATCAGAATTTTGTGTTTCACTGTGCAGATGATTCTTCAAGGATTATCTGAAGCATGATGCTAAGTACTTGCCCAGTACCAACAAAGTCCTGGATTCCACCTAGAACCCCCCCTCCCCCACCCACACACATATGATTACTCAAGATGGAAAATGAATGATTCTTTAAGCTTCAAAGGAATGCTGTTTTGTTCAGTAGCATATCTGTATTTTCACTGTATGTGCATATAATTATTAGTACACAGAGACATCTCGTAGTCTACTTCAGAGAGGCCTTTAATAAGTTCTGCAAATTGCTGTAGAAGGTAGAGATAAACATTACAGAGAAATGTAGCTGGAGTGTGAGGCTATGCTTATGATTAAGAAGTAGTAGAGTTAACGACAGAAGGGAGGAGTGCTGAGTCCTAGGACTGAAGAAGAGGGAAGGTGACTTACTCTGCAGAAGGCGGTTGGGCTGAACAGAGATGGAAGGTGAGTGGATACAGGGGTAGAACATGATTAGTGAAGAGCATCTGAGCTTGCCCAAGGAAGGGTGAGCTGTCCCATGCAGGTGTAGTCTGAATGTCAGCCACTTAGTAGGAATGCAAGGAATGATTATTATTCACTTATCATCCACATGGCTAATATTGTCCTAAAACATTTAAAACATTTAAACTAGTAGTCTGGCATTTTAGAGTTACTTGACAGTTCCTTTCTCTTAGCTATGCATAAAGTCAGTGTCTTAGAGATGATGAAATATGAATTCCTTGGATAATGTAAAAGGTATACCTAGAGTTATTTGTTGAAATTTTTTCTTCTCGAAGTGGATCATTTTTGTTTTTTAAAGCTTTGTTTTTTTCTTCTATTTCATATGTCTTTAAAATGAAAAGTTTTTTCAATTTTTATTTTATGAATGAGTGTTTTGCCTATATGTATGTAAGTACACCACATGCATGGAGTGTCCATGGAGGCTAGAAGAGGGTATTGACTCTCATAGAACTGGAGTTAAGCTTAGTTGTTAGGTACTATGTGGGTGCTGGATACCGAATCCAGGTCCTCTGCAAGAGCAGCTGTGCTTTTAATGATTGAACCATCTCTCCAGCCCCTCATAGGATTTAGAGTCCATTTTTGCAGGGTTTTTTAAAATTGTGGCTTGTTGTTGTTGTTGTTGTTGTTTTGACACAGGGTCTCCCTTTAGCCCCAGCTGCCTTGGAACTCACTGTAGACCAGGCTGGTTTCCCTCTCACAGAGATTTCCCTGTCTCTGCCTCTGCCTCTGCCTCTCGAGTGCTGGGATTAAAGGTGCATGCCACCATGCCCAACTTAGAACATTTTTGTTTTGTTTTTCCTTTTTAATGAACTTTGTTTTTGTGAAAGTCATTTTAGAGAAAAATAGAATGACAGCGTATCTATTAGAAAAGAAAAAAGACATTTAAAAGAATCATTGACTTTTAGGTAAAGCTTTTTAATAGGCTAATCCATGACTGTTAAGTGTCATATACTAGTGAGGGCATTAATGATGGCTGGCAATCAAGAGGTAGCTGAATTCTCTAGAAACATAGGAACTTGTTAAGCTTCTTACTGGAGAAGCTGATCATTAGAAACTAAATATTAAATGTCATAGTTGACACAGTGTACAGACCTAATACATTCTTCTTTCCAATATGTTTTACCAGCTATGGGGAAATAAAAATTCATTCATGACTCTCAGTACTCCAGGGACTGGATCCTACTTTCCAAGCATATCTGAAAGTGAAGGCTCACCTAATAGCATCAGGTAATTGGCTGCCATGTGCATGTGCTCTATTCTTGGGTAATAGAAACGTGGCCAGATAATTTTATTCTGCCTTCCCCACTTTTCTCAGTTCTCCCCAAACTAGTACTGAAAAGGTTTCCTTTCCACTTGTGTTTGATTCTTTTCCCCAGAGCCCTTTGCTCCTTATACTCCTATTTTTGACTAAAGCCATAAATGAGATTCTTTAAGAGAATTGTACCTTTAGATCATCAGATTACTGATTTTTTTTCCCCCCCAATATTAAGCCTTCAAAAGAGCTGAAGAAATCAAGGCCATTATAAAGGATGAATGTTGCCATCTTCTCTGTGGGCTACTTTGACACATTACCTCCCCATTTTTGTGCTGGAAGTTTAATTTTTAATAGGATGCATTTTGAATGTTATGTGCTATTCTCTTGACTGTTTTGCTTAACTGAATTTGATCTTTTATACTTCATACAAGTTTAGAAAATCAGAATACAATATTCTGCAATATAACTAATAACTCCTCTTTCATGACTGTTTCAGAAGTATGATTAGGTTTTTTATGCCCTGCTTATAAGTAACTTTTAGAGAATCATATTTGTTTTAGCCTAGTGTATAGTTTTTGTATTGATAACTTATATCTTGGCATGTTGTAAATAGTTTTGTTACCTATTTGTATTATTTAGAGCTTTTGTAGTTTGGTAATTACTTATTGATAAGAAAACTGACAGCAGAAAGTGACTTGCCTCAGAACATGTTAAATGGAAAGGAGCAGATTTCGGAACTAATAGTATAGATTGATGCACTCATAATAAATAGCGAATTGCATAGGAATGTTGGAATCTGGTCACTTGAGCTTATTATTTGGTTTTGAATAATAGTGTATTTGGTCATTCTGAAGAATGTATGTCTCATGTAGGCTTTCTTAAATTGGGTTTAGATCATTTTGCCTCAAAAAAAAAAAAACCCTCTGATTTGGAACTGTGGAGTATCTAGGAAATCAGTAATGGAATTTATTTAGTATGTTGAGTTTTAGTTATTTGTTTACCAGATCTAATATGCTCTGGCATTTTGTATTTTCACACAGACTTTTTGACTAATGATGTAAATCCTTACCTATTGTTTATTGTTAAATCTAGAAATATTGACTGTTCTGTTTTTGACAGGGCCTCCTTTTAGCTTCAGCTGGCCTGGAACTAAGTATACTAGCTTGGCCCTGAACTCACAGAGATCCGCCTACCTTTTCCTCCCCATGGTGTGCTGTCATGCCTGGCCCTGTTCTTTGGTTTTGAACCAATAAATATTTTATAATACTTATTTTGCATATGTGTCAATATAAATACTTATCTTTAGTTACAGATAATGAATTAAAATATTTCATATTTCATTTTATAATACAATGCAATCTTCATTTCATGGTTGAAACGTTTAGGTTAGCATTAAGACATCAAGTAGTGTAAATTATGCGACTGTAATGGAGTTTCACTTGTGTAAGTGGTTGGAAATTGATTGATGTTTTCAGTGCCTATGCGTGTATCTTCAATTTAAGTCTTCTGTGTGTGAGACTGTAGTGATGATATCCAAAAAATTTTTGTGCTGTGTGGTAAGAATGTTCTACGTCCATACTGTGTTAACACTAGAGCTATTGAGCATTTAAAATGTGGTTGGTATAACTGGAGAGTAGATTGATTGTTAATTATATTTAATTTTAGTCAATTACAGTTAAACTTTTAGAACCAAATATAGTGTTTGGATCTGTAAGATAAAAGGAATTGTTCTCAGTCTCTTACCCATCTGTCTACAGTGGATGTAGGGTGATCAGGCTCATTTAGCTGTCCTAATCTGCATTAAGCACCCTTCTTGTCTTTTCATTGTACCTATGATTTTGCTCGTAATAGGAAGATGAAGGCCTTTCTATACCATTTCTGCCTCATATCTGTTTGAAAAGGTTATCAGTATATTCCTTCGCATGTAAATTCTACATGCTGTCCAGATAAATGCCCATCAGTCTGTGTTCCAGTTTTTTCTTTTCTATTATTGGTGTTTGTGTTTTTTTCTTTCCTGTCACTTATATAAACACTTTTACCACATATGGGAAAATAAAATGATTAACTTTTATTACCTTTAACGGATTATGCCTCAGAGGACAGTTACTTATTATCTTACCGGTGAGCCCAGTGGTAATCTAACTGTAACAGTGCTGCTGCAAGCCAGAGGTATCTATGCATCTTTCTTAACAGTCACTTTTCCATGGCAGATTTTGTTTTTGAGAAGTTGTGTTCAGGTGTTTTTCCTTTCTTGAGGATTGTATATTGAATTATATTTTTATTTTCTGATTTCTCTTCTGACTGAAAGACTTCTGAGCTTTTGATTAGCTTGAAGTGATAAGTTAGTTCATTTAATAAATATATGATGAACCCCTGCCATGTGCTACCCATCATTCTGGGTGCTATGGCTGACTGGGTCCCAGTTACTGGATTTATTGTCCAGTTAAGGATGTGAATAATAACATAGAATATTAGATAATAATATGGTTTGAAGGAGAAAAAGCAGCAAGATAATTTGGTAAAGAATTACTAGCCTTGGTTGTAGTGCAGTTCTTTAGATTTATTAGTTAGGGAAGAGATGGTGACATTTGGAATCCAAACATTAGTGATTAAGAACGATGGTTGTTCTTGCAGAAGACCCAGGTTCGAATCCCAGCACCCACGTGGCAGCAAACAACTGTCCGTAACTCCAGTCCCAGGGGATCCGACAGCCTCTTCTGACCTCCTTGAGCATTGCACGACATGGGTGCACTTACTTATATGCAGGCAATATACACATAAAATAAAAATAACAAATTAAAAAAAAAAAAACAAGGTCTTAATACACTATTCTATTGGACATGAAAATTCAAGGAACTTTACCTTGGAATTTTCTAGAGACTTGTTCCATTTGATCTTTCTAAAGTTCTGCTGCTTTTAACCAAGAAAAATGTTCATGGAAAAAGTATCTCTTGGTTGAATTCTTACTTATAGAGTTTGGAATGCCTCCTACCATGCTTATTAATAACAGCTCCATTTCCTCTTGTTTCAGGCCCCCAAATGCCTGCCGTTTTCAAAGTAAATATATGCTGGCTTTACTTAACTGACTTTCAAAGGCAGGCTCTGTAACAAGCTCTCAAACTGAACTTGTGTGATGCTGGCTTCATTTATTTGCCTCTTGGATTTTTTGTGCATAGTAGCTCATTTATGTATCATCTGTGTTCTGCAGAATATTTGGAATAGGAATTTTATTTACAACAGTTTTATAGGTAGGTCTTGTGCTGTATCAGGTGCAGTGGTCTATGTCTGTGGCTCTTGGCACTGGGAGAATGTGATAGGGGGAGGTAATAGGAGAATTTCTAGAGTTTGTGGGCCAGCCAGTACCCATTCAGTGAGCTGAGCTGCAGATTGAGTGAAGAGACCCTGTCCCCAAAACAACAAAAACAAGGTGAGAGCAATAGAAGACAACACTGGACGTCACCCTCTGGCTTCCACAGACATGCACCAGCACATTGTCGTGCTCACACACACACGTACAATAAATGATGAGTGAAGTCAATTTAATGCTACAAAAATAAATGCATTTCTGAATTACAGGTTCCTTAGGATTACTCAACTGAAATTGGAAGTGTGGTGATTACAAATAACAGATTTTTTTTTTCTTCTTCCCTAATTTGTTTCTATATGAAATAAAAAATCCTCCTCATGTTTAGCTGGAACTTTTCATTGTTGTAATAATGGTAAAAACAAAGTAGTGAGAAACCTACCAGATTTCCTTTCTGACTGCAAGACTGAGTGCCTGCCTTAGTTCTCTGGTGCTGTATATTTTTTGTTTCTCCTTCAGATACTCCTTAGAGTAGAGCAGTAGGCAGTAGGTGGTCATCAAACTATAGAACCAAGTTTGCTCAATCTACAGAAATTATGTTAATAATAATGTCAAACATAATGAAAAGTCATTTAATAAAAGTCGGTAGTCATTTTTATTAATCTTAGAGGAATAGATGTCTGTTTTCTTAACCTTATTAAAATGCATAATTATGCTTAATATTTGCAATATTTCTTAGTAGAAATAACATCATGCCCGTTATTATCACAATTGCTCAACAGTCAACATTCTGAAATGCCAATAATGATTACAAAAGTGAAAATCTGATGTATTAGTCTTGAAAGGGAGGATGTCTTTTTTGAAAGTATGTATGTATAGTGATACAGGAATTTTTAGAAATAAACTGAAGCATGATCCTTTCTTTTGTTCAGACTATCCCCATAAAGAATCAATTTAAATAACTAGAAAATGCCAATAGCAAGTAATATGAAAAATAGCTATTAACAAGCCTAAATGCTTATTATGAAGGCTATAAAAAAAAATATAATGTTATCTCTATCAATACTAACAACACTAATGACAAAATGGTTCTGAAGTTTATCTAGTAAAATAAGCATATAAGAGCAGTTAGAAAAATTCCATGGGGAAAATATTGGTGGAGCTCTTTCCAAATACTGAAACATGTTATGAAAACCACAAACTAATGACAGTATCACAGATCAATGAAACTAAATTGTAATTTCATGAAAACAGAAACAGTATATTGAAGTCTTTTTTTTTCAAATCAGTCTGGGAAGGAAATTGTTCTATAATCTTATAGAAATTGCTGGCTAGTCATTTGAGTAATGATAAAGACAGTGACAATTTCTGCTTTTGTTCTTTTTAGAGACAGGGTCTCCTTGTAGCACCAGCTGTCCTGGAACTCACTATGTAGACCAGGCTGGCCTTGAAGTCTCAAAGATCCGCCTGCCTCTGCCTCCCGAGTGCTGGGATTTAAAGGCATGCGCCACCATGCCTGGCTTCTGCTTCATTTTTATACAAGGGTAAAATAATGAATGAGGCTGGGGAGCGATGCCTCAGCAGTTAAGAGCCCTGACTGCTCTTGCAAAGGACCTGGGTTCAGTTCCCAGCACCCACATGGCAGCTTACAACCATCAGTAACTCCAGTTCCAGGGAATCTGACATCCTTGTCTGGCATCCGTGGGTATTGCATGTACATAATGTACTTACATACATGGAGGCAAAACACTCATATACATACAAATAAAAATAACAGCCCAATTAGAGAATGGTTGGTTGCTCCTATAGTGTTTGTGCCACTATTGCACCAATGGGCAGATTTTGCCAGGCCAGTTGTTGGAGTTCACAGGATTCACATCTGAGTTATTATTATTTTGTTTCCCAGGCTGATCTGTGACACTGTCAGTGCTTTGTGTTTTTTCATAACATGTTTCAGTATTTGGAAAGAGCTACTTCCCCTCTATCAATATTTTCCCCATGGAATTATTCTAACTGCTCTTAAATGTTTATTTTACTAGATAAACTTCAGAACCATTGTGTCATTAGTGTTAGTACTGATGCAGATTATACTATAGTAGTTTTTTATATCTTTCATAATAAGCATTTAGGCTTGTTACAAGTTATTTTTCACATTACTTACTGTCATTTCCTAGTTACTTAAACTGATTCTTTATGGGAATTATCTGAACAAGAGAAAGCATCCATACCACATTCCACTATGAAAGTAGAGATGAGACTTTGAAGTCATCACCAGTTTAATTTTTCCTTGTTTATTCTACAGTTCATGTATTATTA
Source organism: Nannospalax galili (assembly GCF_000622305.1). NCBI lineage: Eukaryota > Metazoa > Chordata > Mammalia > Rodentia > Spalacidae > Nannospalax > Nannospalax galili. The sequence goes on from NW_008350535.1 coordinate 2,093,471, forward strand.
TCTTCATTACTAGGGTCTTAACATAAAGTTCTGGTTGTTAAACTCATAGATTAGTGTGTCTTTTAACTCTCACCAGAGGTTCCCTTATGCAGCAGATGGTGATTAACACAGAAACTCAAAACTCACCAATGTGCACAGAAAAAAAGTGCGCGGAGTGGTTATCTGAATAGGACACCTGTATCAAACTTCTGCCTCCCAAGGCTCAGGGATCATTGCAGAAGAGGGGGAAGAAAGATTGTAAGAGCCAGAGGTGGTAGATGATCACAAGAAATAGAGTATTCCAGACAGCTGGTATCTTACTCATATGAACTGACAGCAGTGGTGACAGCATGCACAAATCTGCAAGCTCAAAACAGACAAAATCCCAGCATAGACATAAGAAAGTGGGTAAGTAATCCCAACCCAGCCTAAGGAACTTTTGGTAACCGATGGCTGCTGGGAGAAGGAAAGGCAGTATCTTTCAAGGATGGGACTCTTGGTAGGTTGACCAGGCTCCAGTGGATGGACTCACACTGAAGACATTTGAGGACACAAATTAGACTCTGTAGGCCTTATTATGTCTATAATAGAGCAGACTAAATTGAGGGGGGACATGATAAGGGGAGGTAAAGATAAAGGAAGGGATCTAAATACCAACAAATTGTATGAAAATCACAAAAATTCAATAAATAAAAGAATGAGTGGACCAAATATACAGATACTGACAGATGAAACTAAAGAAATGAAAAAAAAAAAAAAACAAAAAAAACCCAGTGGGCCTTTAAAATGAACTCATAAGTGTTGAATGTTTACTAAGCACGTTAAATGCTGAGAAACATGCTAGGGTCAGGGAGGATATTTGCTGTATTCTTGAAATAGGGCAAATGGGCAAATATCCTTAAAATTTCAGGGTTCTCTTAAAAATTAATAAAATGAGTCTTCTAGAAGAAAATTACATGAATTACATACACAGTTCATAAACACATGAATCACCAAGAGATGTGTAAGGGATAGCCTTAACATTGAAGCTCAAATTAAAGCAAGATACTATTTTATACCTATTTTATATCAACTGGCAGAGATTATAATTTTGCTTCTCAGTAATGGCAGGATATAGGAAGTGTGAATTGATATAACAGTTTCAAGAGTAAATTTAGCAAGTATATGTCAAAATTTAAAATATTTATATACTTTAATATAGCAAGTCTACTTATCAGAAGAGTTACACAAAGACATGTAAAAAATCTATATTGTATGGCAATTTTTTGAGCACAGGTAAATATATTGTGTGCTTATTGTATTAAATTATGATATGCCTTTAGGGTAGAATAGAGTAAATATTAAATGCAGTTGGGTATATAGTTAAGTTTAATACTAGGAAATGTGCAGGCTATAGTAGATATAGGAAGGATAACTAGCATTACAACATGGATATGTTATTGAGGTGTAGTATCAGATAAAGCTTGTATCTGCGTAGTGAATATTTTGAAGGATCCACAGACTGGTAGCAGTGACTTTATGTGGTATAGCTGGGTGACAAGGATAGGCTAAGGGAACTTTGGATTTTGCTTTGCATTGTTCTGTGTCATACCATCACATTATATACATTACATTCTGTCACATTTAACAAGTTGTGGTGGTCCTCCTTAACTGATGACTTCCTTCTTAGACAGGGTCTCATATAGCTCAGACTGGCCTTGACCTTCTTAACCCTCCTGTTCTCACCTCGGGTGTGCTGGGAAACAGGCGCACATAGACATACTCGCACTAAGGACTTGTTCTGAGAGGCTTTTCAGTGTCTGATACATTCACATCAATCTCACTTTCAGAGCAAAATCTTAGAAAAAAAAAATCTCTGCATTCAGTATTTTAAAACTGCAAGTGGTTATCCTCTCCTTGAAAATACTCAGAAAAATCCTGAGAAATAAGACAGAATTATTTCCTCTACTACTAGACATTCTTCAGCCATACAGAGGTAAATTGAAATTGCTGACTTTCTTCTGCATTGAGTTGGTTGAGACCCTTCATGTATCTCTTCCTAAATAGTCATTGAAAAAGGGGAACTATATTTTAGTTGTATATTGTTCAACTCTGGTTAAATAATCTTAAAAAGCTGTTTAATTCACATAGGGAAGATGATCACCCATGAAGCATCATTTGCATTGTATACTTTGTATTTAGATTTTCCCGTCTTCCTCAGCATCTCTCCAAACATCATCCTTCTCCCAGTTAGCAACAATCATGTTATTTCAGGGCCTTTCCCTTTCAAGCCTTTTGGAGGAATACCATTTGGCACAAGGGTCAAGGACAGAGAGCTCTGTTTATTTAATGCGAAGGCTAATGGCTTTTTTATTCTTAGATTTTGTTTCAGCTTCATCTCTACTTCAGTTTTTTTGTTTCTATAGCAACTGGGGTATAGTTTACAGTTGGGTCGAAAAAGAAGTCTGTAGGTGTAAAGAATTTTATTTTTTACCTTAGAAGGTATGAGGTAATGCTGTTCCAGCTTTATTTTTACAGGCTGCCTTCTAGTTTGAAAAGTTGCACATTTGAGTGATAGGTGTCGTTGCCTTTTTCCCCCCTAGGCTTCACTCTGAATACAAGCTCCAGAAAAATTGCTGCTTGTGTGTTCTATTTAATTACAGTCAAATTAATTAATTAACCAAATTAACAGAACAGCTCAAAGAGAGAGCTTTTTTCCTGCTGTGAAAGAATGGTAGATCTCAGTAGAGTTCTCTTCATGTCTGTAGATTCCATAATAGTAGCTTTTCTTCAAAGACGTCAGCTCTTGTTCAAGTGTGATTGAAAAACATCTAGAATGGTACTTAATTCTATATTCTTAGTCTAACTGGACTTAGATTCTAGACTTACAGAACCACTTAGGAAGGAGAAAAGCAATCAGAAGCCCATGCAGCCACTACAAAGGAAACATCAAAGTAATGCTTTAAGCTCTTAATGTTACATCTTTAACCATCTCTGCAGCACTTTATATGAAAAATGTTTCTCTTTTTTTAAGTTATAGAAGATGGAGGAAGACTAATGCTTTTTTTTTCCACTATAGGAACTGCCTTCTGTTGAAGAACTCACTATTATTCTGCCTGAAGACATTGAATTAAAGCCTCTTGGGATGGTTTCAAGCATTATTGAACAATTAGGTACGTAAATAAGTTTATTAACAAAATTTATGCTCAAGCATGTACTTATAATTAGATCAAGGACTTGATAGCTAGTAAATTTTCTTAGACATATATATTTCATCTTAATCATTAAGTTTGGCAGTATAAAATCCAGTTTTTAGTTACATGAATAAAATATATTTTTTCTATAAAGTTGAGAAATATTTTTGCTGACTTTTCAGAATTTTCTTTGATTTGGTTTATTGTATTTGCTATATAATAAATTGCCTCCAATTTGGTGGCTTGCAACAGCACAGATTCATTTTAGGGCTATTTCAGAGCTCTGTGGACCTGTAATCTTCTGGTCTTCATGAGCTAAAATCAAGGTGGCGCACAATGCTGAGTTCCTTTCTGAAGGCTCTTTCTATAGGCTTCTTTCTTGAATGCTTGGCAGGGAATCCATTGCTTTGCTCCTTGTGATTTCTAGACCCTGCCCATGTTTCTTCTCTCATACTTCCCTTCATCTTTAAAGCCAAGAACTTATCTTTTCTCCTTCTCCCAGCATTACATCTGCTTTTGACCACTGGTTGGAAAGGTTCTCTACACCCCCAGCAAAGACAGTAGAAGCAGTACCTCCTGAGGATGAGGAGGGCCCTCCCACAATGCCTCCTTCTTTGGCTCTGAGGAGCCTGAGGGCTGTTAACTTTGTCCCTGAACAGGTATTATGTGTAGAAAATGTAGAGATTTGCCTTCAAGATTCTGACCCCTACCCAAAGATAAGAAGTCCATAAACCCTGGACTGGCTGAGGATAAATGGTACATGTCAGTAGAAAACTGAACAGCCAAAGGCTAAAGTAACTGGCTCTACAAGGCCCTGTGCTAAGTTTTCTCCTCCTCAACCCACTCAGTGTTCTTCCTATCTTTTTGGTACTTTTCCCAGGAAGCCTCCTTGCTCTTCCTTTCCTTATTCCAAAGAGTAAGTGAGCTGATGGAAGACTGGTATGCCCAGTGTAGAAAAGCCAAATGAACTTGAGCTGACCCTGATCATAGCAGCAAGTGAGTTATAGCTAAGTGTAGGTAGTGAAACCCTAGGCTAGGCAGGAGGGTGTCATGGGTACCTACTGCTTTCCTCTGACCCTTACAGTCCTTAACCCTCACATTGCTAAGTCTTCCTTTTAAATGTAAGGTAGCATATTTTACATATTCAGAGACTAGTCTGTGAATATTTGGGGGGACTGTTTGTCTACCACCTTTGATTTTATAGGTGTAAGTTAGAAAGTTCTGTGATTTAATACTGATAACAATGTCATGAAATATGAAAAGTAGATACTTTAGATCTCTTGAATGCTAAAATGTGAGGTAGGTATATGAAATATTTTGAAGTTATTGTAAATACCATTAAATAATTTTGAAATAAAATATTTTTTGTTTATTCTTGGAGAATTTCACATATATTTTTTTTCTAAGTTTTGATTGTATCCATCTCCCATTCTCCCATTTCCAACTTCCCTAGAACCACCCCCCCCCAAAAAAATACATCCCCCTCCCAACTTCATGTTCTCACTTTTCTTTTAAATAACCCACTAAGTCCAGTTAGTGCTGTGTATATGCACATGGGTGTGGGGCCACCCACTGAGGATGAGCAACCTATCAGTGGCCACACCCCCAAGGAAACATGGCTGTCACTTACACAGCAGCTGTCAACTCACGAATGCCAAACGTGAATTCCTTCCTCTGCTACAGGCCTCAAGTCTAATCAGAAAGCAATTGGTTGCCCCATAGCAATCATGCTACTATTGCACCAGTGGGCACCTCTTGTCTGACAGACTGATAGGTTTAATAGGAGCCCCCTTCTGAGTTAAGACTATGGATGTTGCTTTTTCCCCAGCAGCCTGAATAGCAGCTGTGGCACTGTGAGAGCTAACCAGCAGGAAGGAAGCTTTCCTAGTCAGTTTCAGCTTGAATTCTCTATAGCCTGAAACCAAAAGTATGTGGTATCTTAAAGCTGTAGGCTCTTACCACCTAGTTATGGTGGTCATCCAGGAGCAACCATTAACTCTTACAGTGATACAAATCTGTAAGTCAACTTGGAGCTGAGAAGGTAATAGGATTTTTCAATTTCAAAACGGTTTATTTTTTAATTAAAAAAATATTTTTGAGGCAGAGTCTCACTATTGAAAAGGCTAGCTTGGAACTCACAGAGATCCATTTGCCTCTGGATTTTTTTTTCTTTTTTTTTGCCTTTTTGAGACAGGGTCTCCCTGTAGCCCCAGCTGGCCTGGAACTCACTATGTAGACCAGGCAGGCCTTGAACTCACAAAGATCCACCTGCCTCTGCCTCTCAAGTGCTGGGATTAAAGGCGTGTGCCACCACGCCCAGCCCGCCTCTGGATTTTTAAGTTTGAAAAAGGAACTAAATTGTTTTTCAGAAAGGAACTAAACCTCTTAATTTACAGAACCTACACAGAAGAATTCAAGCCACTTACTCCTCTGAGCAGGTGTACAAGAAGTGGTTAGCACTTCTCTAAAGTGTCAGTGTTTTAAAAAATTAATACTTAACGTAATTTTATAATCTTCAATTTAGTAATCTAAATTTAAAGTAAATTTTATCATTTATTGTGTATGTGGAGGTCAGAGGACAACTTAGATAACTGAGTTCTCTCTTTCTACCATGTGGGTCCCAGGGATTAAACACCATTGTCAGGCGTGGCGGCAAGTACTTTTACTCACTAAGCCATCTTACCAGCCTCACTTTGTGATAGTAATGATATGCATAGGTGATCAGACAGGAAAGTAACATCTTAAAGCAGTATGAATCTAACATACTTTATGTATACAAATTTCTACATCACAATGTTGATCCTCAGGGAAATAAACGTTAGTTATTTGATGTGCGTGGAGTAATGCTTTTTAAAGATAATACTGTGGGGGCTGGAGAAATGGCTCAGCGGTTAAAAACACTGACTATTCTTGGCAGAAGACCGGGATTTAAATTCCAGCACCCACATGGTGGCTAACAGTAGTCCCTAACTCCAGTTCTGATGCCTTCTTCTGACCTCCATGAGCATTGCACAACATGGGTACACTTAGATACATGCAGGCAGTACACTCCTACACATGAAATAAAAATAAATATTTTTAAGAATTTTAAAGATAATACTGTGACTGACATTATAGTAAACAAAATGTTTAATTTGGTAGGTGTGGAATAAGTGAATCAAAAATCAGTACACAATGACCTGTGTTGAGACAGTCTAAATTTTGTGATGTTATTTTGACTATATTACAGGTAAGAAAAAAATGAACCTTAGTGCAATAGGCTATGAATTCAAATGCAAACTGGAAGATGCAGAGACAGAATTTGACATTGTACCCTGTAGTTCTGTAAGGCCTTCTGGATTATTTGTTGTGGTTTGGTTTGGTTTTAATTTGAAAACTATAAGGGAAAATAAAATTAGGTATCATCCAACTAGATGGGTTGAGAAGGGTCTTGAGGTTAATAATTTTGGCCTAGTGGCACTTGTCAGTTTTAAGCAGTATGCCCCAGTTACCTGAAATGGCTTGCCCCCCAGAATCATCATCCCAAGAGAACAAGTCTGCAGAAGTAGTTGCCTTGTTACAGGAAGAGCATGGGAACTGGGGATTAAAGTTGTGGTGATAACTCCTCCTGGACCCGGCCATCTGCTGATGCTGATTTACTGAGTCCTTTTCTTATCCATAAAATTGCAGGTTTTGTTTAGGTGACCTTCAGTTTTCATTAATTTGACTTTCCAGGAAAGGGCTTCAGAGTATAGGTATGATTGTAGATGAGTTTTGTTATTAAGTGCTACCACTATCAGTCCTTACTCATCTGTATCCCAGAAGCAGAGTGTATTTAAAAAAAAACATTGACCCAGGACCATGTGTGTTTATAGAGTATAGGCCTACTAATTGCAGAAATTAATTGAGATACAAAAGAAATTTTTTCAGATACTTTTAACAATATGAGTAGTGCATTTCACTTGTCATTATCTGTGTAGTATACTGATATTCTGTGTTGCTGTAATTTTCTAGAATTTACTGTTTTGCACATTGCTGTGGCAGATCAGTTTAAAACCTGTAGCATTAACAAGAATGGGAGATTATGCTAGACCGGTGGGATAATACATAAGCCTTTGCTTTTTGAGAAGGGCAGTTATGTATGATAGAAATTATTGTGGGCCTGTCACCTGTATTTTATGTGCTCAGAGGAAGATCCTTTTATGAATCATTTAGATCACCCTTTTCATTTGTCAGTACTGTTCATCAGAACTTTGCAGCAAAGATTTTCAGTGTTCTCAAACAGAAGATTTGTGACTAAATGTTGATGTTATTTTTTTGGTAAATAATGCTTGAAAATGTATAATACTTGAATTTGTTCAAAACTGGTGAGCAACTAGTATTTTCTGTTAGATTTTGTATTTTAATTTTTTCTTGGAATTGAAGTTTTTGTATTAAACAAAAATATCTCCAACCTGTCTCCCCTTTGCTGTTGTAATAATTAAGATTTTCTTTACTGAAGAAGACTAGTTAGGAAGATGTTATTTCACCAAAAATTTTGTAAATTATATTGCACTTAAAAGCTTAGATTCTGAAATTTTACATTTTTTCCATTTAAGCCTTTAAAATATAATCTGTTCTTTGTCTATTTTCCAGTAATAATTGAGTCTATGACTAACCTCCCTCCAGTTAATGAGGAGACTGTCGTTTTCAAAAGTGATCGACAAGCAGCAGGGAAGGTTTGTTGAAACTCAGTCATACAAATTACGTCTTTGTTGATTGTTTTTTCTGGCTTCTCCTATTTGTCTTAAGAGTTTCTTAATTTCATTAGATGAGTAATCTAGAGCTCATTTTAATACATTCCTGATTCTTTTTATGTGTCTTTAAATTGACTTAACATTACTTACTGTTCTTTTCCACATAAATCACTAAATGCCACAGGAAGAATTCTTTCCTAGTGTTTGCCAGATTCCTTCTGGACAGCAGGTCTCAGTACTGAATAGGATATTGCTACTCCCCCAATGAGGTTGCATTTCTATAGTAATAGCCACCATTGTGATTTGTAAGTTTAGTAGTGGCTCTGAAACTTTCTAGGTTTTGTTTCTTCAGGTTGAGATACTAAGTGGACCCTCTTCATAATGGGGAAATATTTCAGTGACAAATGAAGTGTTACTCTTAGCACATTCTGGGAAATTACGAATAGACATACTAAGTAGCCACTGTCCTCAAGAAAGTGACAGGAGAGGGTGAAGCAAGAAAAACATATTTCTTGATTGCTTTTTTTTTTTTTAATCTGAAATAACTAAATCTGATTATTTCCATAATTTTTTTGTGGTTTTCATTCGTTACCTTTTTCTCTAGGAGCTATCTTTTTTTTTAAATTTTATTATTTTTATTTTATGTGTATGAGTGTATTGTCTGCATGTGTGTGAGTGTACCCATGTTGTGCAATGCCACGGAGGTCAGAAGAGGGCTTCAGATTTCCCCTGGAACTGGAGTTAAGGACAGTTCATAGCTGCCATGTGGGTGCTGGGAATGGAACCCAGGTCCCCTGCAAGAGCAGTCAGTGCTCTTAACCGCTGAGCCCCTCTAGTAGCTATCTTAATTTTAATTTCAAAATATCTACTTTGCTACCTAAACCTTTAAAAAAACTGGCCTTTTGATATCCCCAACTATATTTGGATTTTCTGACCTCTATGACTAGTAGTAGTTAGCCCTGGTAGCTATCATTTGTCTCTGAAAGGAGTCAGATATTAACAAATGCATTTGTTATTTTAACTTTGTTACAAAGGTATAGAGACTAAAATTGCATCTAAATTTTAGTTAGAAAACTTTGTATATTTAAGGAAGTGACAGTCACGGTGCTCATCAGGTTGAAGCAGAGTAGAGGCGCTGCTCCCACGGAATTCAGTGAGAAATCTAGGCAACTTAATTTGATTCTCCTAAACAGTGTTGCGATGGGAAAGGGAAAAAAGTACTTGTCAAACCAGTGACTAGAATATGAATTAAAGTTCTTTTAGCTCATTGACATATATTACACACTAAATTAGGTTTACCTTTGCTAACAAACCATTGTACAGGTTTTTTTGTTGTTGTTGTTTTTGTCTTTCCTGGACTTTCCAGTGAAACAACAAAAAAAATCAGCTACAGTGGTAACTTGTGTTCTTCATCTTTTCAAATTCAGTGAAACTTTCCAAGGAAGAAAAATTACCTGTTCTAAAACAGAAAATATGCTGAAAATTCACAAAACTAAAATGGAGTTTACAGCCCAGGTTCGTTTCCTTTTCATGCTGTGATCCCAGCAGTACTCAGTTCTCTACCTTGCTCTCACATAGCATTGAGTAGGTACTTCCCTGAGGGTTGGTTTTTTTTGTTTTTGTTTTTGTTTATTTGGGGCGGGGGGTCTTTTTTCTGGGTTTTCTAGATACTTCAGGTTAACTTGTAGACTATATACAGGGCCATTGTTTCCAAGGAATTAGGATGCTCCAATTATGTTACTTCATTTTTATTAATAGGAAGTCAAAACACAAAGTAACAGATAAAGGACAGTTGAGGATAGTGTAGAAGTTCACTTTCTTTCTTTACTCTTTTGGTTCTTTAGCCAAAAGCTGGCTCAGAGGGAGAGACAATAGAACTGGTTGGAGACATTCTTTGAAAGCTACTCCCAGTGTCCCTGGCCTGGGGGGGGCCTTGATAGATCGCTCATTTAGAGATACTAGGAGTTACCTAGCCCATGTGGGCTAACTCTTGTGATCTGGTGAGCCTGTGGAAGGGGAGGTACAGCTCACTTTTCCTGTAGAGTGCCGTCTGCTTGTCAGCCTGCTGTCTTTTCCCGTTCCACCCACTCACTGTAGAGGCTCTTGCTGTGCTGCATTCAAGACAACTGCGCCAAGTCTAGCTCAGAATTTGGGACTGCACACACTGTCACTTCTCTGCTTGTCAGCTGTTTCCTCACAGACCCTGTGTTCTATGAGTGCCATGTTGTGGTAGTGGCATGTGTAACATGGACAGGAATCCTTTGAATGATTATTTCTCAGGATATACATTATTAAGGTATAAAGATGCTTACTCACCTCAAGAAAATGTCTCAGTTCTTACTAAATTCTGCTTTTTACAGTCATCTTACATTTTAAGATTTCTTTGCCTTTTATTTCATGTTAAGTAGTATGAAATTACAAAATTTCCAAAGTTGAATGGAATGGTAGAGCAAGGGAATCAAATCCCTCACACAAACTGCGTGAGAAGGCATGCTGGTCTGAACTGGGCAGTGTTTATTGTTGCTCTTCACAGTTTAACTCCAGTATTGTCAGCCTAAAATCTTACATTAATGAATGTTATTATATCCTTTTCTACAGCTCTTGATTAAATTGCTTACATAACTCAGATAATCTGTTTACTTTTAAAATTTAAAAAAACATTAAAATGTTGTATTAGAATGTTTTCATTTTTATCCTAGTATTTATAAACATAGGAATGGTATACCTCGAATTGGCAGTTTTGTTTTTTAATGGAGATGAGTGTTGTAGTGCAGATCACAAAATAGGAACATTTCCCAAAATCAAGTACCGAGGGTCTGGTCAAATAGGCACTTTTCAATGCTTTCAACTCTGATAATTGTACTTCTTCTAAATCAAGTTTTAGGAAGTTTTGAAAATTACAGAGTTTACATGTGAAGATGTCCATTGTAGTATCATGTGTTCTATTGAACAATTCCAGGCTCCCCAAAAATGCCTTAATAGCTTCGGTTAATAAATTGTGCTACATATAGGGTCACTACAGTAACTAGAGAACAGACCAGGCAGCCTTCAAACTTAGAGCAGTTCTCCTGCTTCTGCCCTCCATGTGTTTGGATTACACGGAGACACTTACTATACCCAGGGACTCTACTTTTTTTTTTTTTTTTTTTTTTTTTTTTGATTTTTTTGAAAAAGGCCCCCCCCTTCCCCCCCTCTTTCTTCGACA
>NW_008350535.1:2104750-2121594 GCF_000622305.1 Nannospalax galili
GTCTTTTTGAGACAGAGTCTCCCTGTAGCCCCAGCTGTCCTGGAACTCACTATGTAGACCAGGCTGGCCTTGAACTCACAGAGATCTGCCTGCCTCTGCCTCCCGAGTGGGAGGATTAAAGGCATGCACCACCAGAGTCAGAATTTAGTTTTTTAATAAAATGCTAATGCTGTGTGAAAACAACAGAGCTGACCTGTTATCTTTTGAACAAGAATCTTGCTTTTTATGTTTCCCATCATAAGATTCCAATTGTAGACTGCATCTTATTTTCAGAAGTTACTGATTATAATTTTATAGCTTGTAACTCATAATTAGCATCTAGTAGGCGCCACCAAAATGGTTTAAATTTTACCAGACAGAAACAAACTTTCAATTTGCAAAAAAGAAGTAAGTAATTTATTGTTCTAACATAGAATTGCTTTCTTTCAGCAGTTACCAGTAATTTTAAAAAGAAAATGTTGCTAACTTTTCAAATCGTTATGAAAAGATACATACTAAAAGAGACCTTTATGTGTCTTTTTTGTAGGTATTTGAGATATTTGGACCTGTTGCACATCCATTTTATGTGTTACGATTTAATTCTTCAGATCATATTGAGAGTAAAGGTATTAAAATAAAGGAGACTATGTACTTTGCCCCATCAATGAAAGACTTCACCCAGTATATATTCACAGAAAAACTTAAGTAAGTATCGTATTGATATGTTCTTCATGTATCATCAATTCATGATATCAATCATTTTTATATTTTAAGAATAATTCTCAGGACTGGAGACATGGCTCAGTGGTTAAGAGCACTAGCAGTTCTTGCAGAAGACCTGGATTCAAATCCCAGCACCCACATGGGCAGCTAACAGCTGTCTGTAATTCCAGTTTCAGGGCATCTGACCCCCTCCAGACCTCCATGGGCATTGCATGGCATAGGTGCACCTACATACATGCAGGCAGTACACTCATACACATAAAATTAAACTTTAAAAATTAAAAAACACAAAACAATTCTCATAGGTGATTCTATCTGTCATCTATCATCCTGTCTATCTGTCTGCCTACAAATACATACAGATATCAGTGTCTCACTGTAGCTCCAGCTGGCCTGGAACTCACTATGTAGACCTGACTTGTCAATTCCAAACTGTTCATCTACCTCATTGGTTCTTTTGGATTTTTTTTTTCTGTCTTACACTTTATTATATAGACTACCTCGATGTTAGTATTATGATATAAGGAAGATTATTTCCAATGAAATTCTAAGCTTAAAAAATGCTGTTTTGGTTAAGACAGTGTCTCGTGGAGCCGTAGCTGGACTCAAACTTATGAGTGTCCAGCTTCTTCTTCCCAAGTGCCTAATTCACAAGTCCTCGTCCACCCTGCTAGCCTTTGGCTATGGAGTTTTATAGATCAGCTCTTCAGGGAGCAAAGGCACTTCATTGGCTTTGGTACTTTATCAGAATTGTTAGTTTCAGCTGCTCAGGAAAGAAGGCGTCCGCTAGTTTACATTAAAGCAGATCTCTTAATTGCACCTATTATTTCAGAAATGAAAACGTTGGTCTTCATAATGGACAAGTCGTGTTTAAGAATGTGAAGAGAACCATTTTACCTAAATTATTTGAGGCTGTGCAAGGTTAATTGTCCTAAATAATTGTTGAGAGGCAAACAGTTAAATGGCTAATAAGTCATAAGGTTTTGTATTTTAAAATAATGCTGCTTTGAATATTAAGATGCTGCTCAGTGTATGCCAGATGTTTTACCTTAATAAGTAATTCAAAAGGTTTTCTAAAAATGTTTACTAAATAGATGCTAAATTAAAGCAGTCTTTATTCTTGATTTACAGTTCTCAGTAGGGTACTGTGGCGCAGTAGGGAAGGCATGGATGGGGGAGGAGCTCTGAATTTGAGTGGGAAATGTATGAAATTTTAAAGCTCAATTTAAAAAAAAAAAGAATAAACTAGAGGGGCTGGAGAGATGCCTCAGCAGTTAAGAACACTGTTCTTGAAGAAGACCTGGGTTCAAATCCCAGCATTCACATGGCAGCCAACAACTGTCCGTAACTCCAGTTCCAGAGGATCTGACAGTGTCTTCTGTCCTCCTCAGGCATTGCATGACACGGGTGCACTTACCTACATGCAGGCAGTACCCATGTACACATAAAAATTAAAAAAAAAATAGAATAAACCAGAGAATTTGGATATGAGGCTGTAGTGGAGAAACCCCACCTGCCCATGCATTTTGGTGCTTCCTGGTCCCTGGGTACAGAGTTTCGCTTTGAGGGGAGAGCTCAGCTTCTTTCCCGTTCCCCCTTCTGGTGAGGCTAGTTCTGTCTTGGCTTCACGTATACTTACTGTCTTGTTGCTTGATCTTCCCCTTAGGGAGTTTTGATTTCCTGTGGTAGATACATTAGCTAGGGAAGGTTTCCTCAACCTTTAAACTGTAGAATATGGATACTCCCTATCATTTGATGTATTAGATGTATTATATACAGTCAAAAAGGAACACTGGGATTATGACAATTGCCTTATTTTTTTCAAGCAATAAAAGAATCACTGGTATTGCTCCATACATAACGTTAAAATTCTGAATCAAAAATTTAAACCACTTAGTTTTCATTTTGGGACATCTCACTGGCACTGGCCCATTGATTTTGGTGAATTAATTCCCAAGAAGCTCATTTATTTCTAAGATCTCATTTAAAGTAGTGAGGACATCCATCAAAATAACTTGTATTATTGTTGATTAACAAAGATACTTAATCAGTACTTGTACTTCTCCAACAGAATGAAACTTCCCACCAAAAGTTGTTTTCAGCTCTGGTTACTTACTTGACATGTTGCTGTGGTAGACTATACTCAGAATATTCGGTGTTTCTCCTACCCACACTAGTCAGTCAGTACTTCACCCTCCTTGTTTCGAGAGGCCCTGGAATGTGTCTTGGTTACTCACAGAGAATTGTTGACATACGTTGGGTGAATTGAGGAAAAAAGAATTTGTTTATATGTCTGTAGCAGCTGGAATCTCTTCTGATCTGTATTGGTGTTGAAGTTTTACACAAAGGTCAGGTATCCCCAAAGGAAAACCAGACATTTTGATACCTTCATCCAAGTCTTATGTGGGTCTTATAAGCTGCCCACATTTTTGAGATAGGTAAAGGATACAAAAATGGTCTTCTAGTTTTTGCCTGTTTTCATATAAAACTAAAGGTTGAGCTCATATCCTCTACTTTTATTTTCTGTCCTGCTAGGTTATGTAAGCATTTACCAGAATCTAATCTTCTTCTAGGGATAGGGGGTCAGATGCCTCATGGAAGAATGATCAGGAGCCACCTCCAGAAGTAAGTATGGGCCTTTGTACATAATAGTTTACAAAACAGGGCATGGCTTAGTCTTACACAGTTTTAATTACTTTGTCAGCTTACTATTTGCCTTCTGATTTCCCATTTTTATGAACTTTGTTGATAAATGATAAGGGCAGAACATCTTTACTTAAAACAGTTTATCATCGAGTCAGTAAATTGTCCAGGTAGGATCTCTGGTGCTTTTAATAGTAAACCTGCATTTTAGAAATACAAAAGCGTTAGTAGCTGCCTGCTTCTTCATGTTCTTATAAAGGTTAATTTTCTGAAAGCCAACCTTTGAGTTTTCTTTTTGTATAGACATCAGCAGGACTGTTTATCCTCTAAGATGCACCAATAATTTAATCTTTTTAGAGATTTGTAATTAATTTAGGAATAGTATGTAAATGAGTTATGACTGTTTGGTTTAATGTGTTAGGTTAAACAGATTTTCTTATGCTCAGTTCTAAAGATTTTTTAATATTGTTGTTTGGATATAATATTTGAGGATTTAATTTTGAACATTTCACAAATCTCAAGCAACATTGAAAATCATGGCCTGTGTTAATTTCTAGTTTTACTAAGGCATGTATGAGGTTTATACCCACCTAGAGAGATTTTATAGGCATGAGTGACTTAACCTAGGTAAGGAGTGATCTAGCTTAGTCTCCATGGTAAAATGTTGTCTAGTAACATTAATACTGTGTATTCATTTACATTTTCTGTTATGTATAGGGCATTTTATTACTGAAATCGTACATTTTTAAAGTATCTGGCAATCCACATATGTTTTATACATTCCTTTATTAGGCCTAAGGATTAAAGTTACTAGTTCCGGTAATATTTATTGCTTGTGAAATTGGTTTGATTAGGTTATTACAGAATTAAATCCCAGATGCCCACATGATGTTTGCTTTTTCCAGGTGGCAGACTAGTTTGAAAAATGTTGGTATTTAATTTTATAGTAGTTGTTAATAACATTTTATGAATTCAGAATTATTTCTTGATGCTGATCTTAGCTTAGAATTTGTTTATAAAAGGTAGAGAAATTTTGCCCCTTGAAAATTCTGGGCATAAAAGATGAGTTACTTAGAAATGCAACTTACTCATCTTACACATTTTTATATTCAGTTCTAACACAAATGTGTAATTTATAGTTGAATTAAATGTTTTAACGAATGCAAATTTAGTTTATATATAACAGCAATGATTTCAGGAAATGATAGCAAATTTTCATCAAAGTAACCTTTAAAACTCCTCCCAATTAAAAATTTTCAGTTTCTCCCTTTTGTTCTTGAGAAGAATACAGTTACTTAATTTTATTGATGAGAGAAAAGCTTTTAGTTTGCCTTACCGTTTTCACTCCTGTGTGTTCTTGGCTCTTGTCTCGCACGTACCTTTCCCACTCCCTGTCCATGCCAGAAGCTTTTTTTTCCTTCTTTCTCTTTGTTCACCTGCGTACTCCTACAAGACTAAATCATAGTATTTTTTTCAATGTCTCCTGTCTGATCTCAGTACTTTTTAGTGTCTCGCACACACCATGCTTTACCTGAGCTTAAGTAAACCGTAGCCCTTAAGTCGGTTTTGAAAGAATGGAAGAGAAAGGGAGAAAGTGGAAGAGGGTGACAGAAGAAGAGGAAGCAAGGGAACAGCTACTACTAGCTGATGCCTGCCTGGAGGGTGAAGCCAGGTGACAGCCACCGCCCAGTCTGAGCTACATGCTTTTGAAGTCCTTGGGTTTGTGTTTGAATTTGACTTTAGAATCTAAAGTAATTGGACTATTGGTTCATGGAGAATTTGATCTAGAGTATATTTTAGCAAGGCCATACTGAACATTTCAGAGAGACTCTTAAATGGATTTTGTGGGTTTTTAAAATAATGGCCATATGCCTACACAGGGAGCCTGCCTGCTTTCATAACTGTTAGTATGAAACATAATTCCTGTTTTCTAGTGTTACTAGAAAAATCACGTGAACTGTTAGAAATCATGACAGTGATACTGCTCATAAATCTTGGTTTTCTCGTAGGCTATAACAGTAAGTAAATCTTTAATTACATATGAGTTTTTTACTTGTAATTTAAAATGATTCCTGCTGGATTTGAGTCAAGTGAGTATCATCTGTTTATGAAAGCCTTTTCCTATAATTCTATTTAAGTAACATTGCCATGATTTTTTACTCATTTTCCCAATTATTTACTGGTAAGTTTTATATTTCTGAAATCATTCTAAACAGAATTAATACTGTGTACTTGTAAATAATTAAACATATAAATAACTTACAATGACATATGGTGGGTATGTATGTGGTTTCGAGTGAATAAATCATCGGTCAGTGTCTTTTATTTCTATGTTGGATCTATAATATATAAAATTAGTTTAGTCTTGGTTACTGTCTTGTCATTGTGTTGAATCTTAATCTGAGCAAGAAGTTAGGCATCTTGCCAGGGAATATCCATATCTCAAGAAACAAATGGAAAAAAAAGTAATCCCACATGTTGAGCTTAATGAAATCCATTAGGGTTTTCTTAGAAAAAAAAAAACTCCGGTTCTTGCCGTTAATTCAGATACTAAGTTTTGAAAGAGCTACTTATTTTCTTGGTCACCTGGTAAATAGCAGTTTGATTCTTTTATGTTGGAAAATCCATAATCTGTACATTTGTGTGCTTTTGTTTGCAAGGCATTAGATTTCAGTGATGATGAAAAAGAAAAAGAAGCCAAACAAAGGAAAAAATCTCAGATTCAGGGCCGGAAAAAACTCAAATCCGAATTTAATGAGACAGGTGAGTGAGTACATTATATAGTCATAGTCAGTAATTCTTTATCTTCATTTGTATCTAAGTTTGTCAATAATAAACTGTCTGAGTCACATCATTACTCTGTGGTGGTTTTAGGATATGTCTTCTTAGAGTAACAAGCTGAGCCTGTTAGACTCATCTGCTTATCAGCATGATTTTAAGAAATCTCTTTGCTTCCATTTTTAGAATTTGCTGTGCCACTACTTAAGACCCAAGTCACACTTTTTCTTAGCATTCCTTTTTCTAATATTTTCTTTTTTAAACTTGAACTTTTTGAGATAATGGCAGTTTCATTTGTAAGAAACAACTGGAGAGATACTGTGTGCTCTTTGTCTGGTTTCTTACAATTTAATGTCTTACAAAACTTGATAGTATAGCACAACTGAGATTACTGACCTAAGACAGTCAAGACTCAACGCTGACCTCATCAGAACAGAGTTCTTCTTCATCCTCCATGCTGCCTTTCTAGCCACTGCTGGTTCGTTCTCTCCGTCCTCAACTCATGGCAAGCATTTGTCTGTTTCTTTCTCTGCTGCTGTCTTTTTTTTTTTTTTTTTTTTTCTTTCTTCTTTCTCTCTCTCTCTCTCTCTCTCTCTCTCTCTCTCTCTCTCTCTCTCTCTCTCTCTCTTTTTTTCTCTTCTTCTTTTTTTTTTTTTTTTTTTTTTTTTTCCTGTAATGCTGGGAATCAGACAGGGCCTGGCACATAAAGGTTTTCTGCACTGAGCTAAATTGTGATCCTGTTCTCTGTTTCCTTGATATACTTGCTCATTTCGTGAATGGTGTATAAATGCCATCCTGCAGTATATCATACAGTATATCACAGCTATACCTTTGCTTTTGCCACTCATCATTCTTCCTTAGCCGTTCAAACTACTAGATGTAGATAGATAGTGGGCCTGGCACATAAAGGTTTTCTGCACTGAGCTAAATTGTGATCCTGTTCTCTGTTTCCTTGATATACTTGCTCATTTCGTGAATGGTGTATAAATGCCATCCTGCAGTATATCATACAGTATATCACAGCTATACCTTTGCTTTTGCCACTCATCATTCTTCCTTAGCCGTTCAAACTACTAGATGTAGATAGATAGTTTATTCTCTTTATAGAGTACTGCCCCATGGTAGGAATGGATCACACATTCTTTAACCATTAATTCATTAAAGAGCATCTGCCTTGTTTCCATTTTTTTGTCTATCAAGAATAAAACTGCTATATATATTTATGTACAGAGTTTTATGTGAAAACAAATTTCTACTTCTCTGGGACAGATACCAGGCAAGAGTGCAGTTGCTGGGTGCTGCATCACCTCTTTAGTTTCTTC
Organism: Nannospalax galili; assembly: GCF_000622305.1. Classification (NCBI taxonomy): domain Eukaryota; kingdom Metazoa; phylum Chordata; class Mammalia; order Rodentia; family Spalacidae; genus Nannospalax; species Nannospalax galili. The sequence continues at coordinate 2,112,196 of NW_008350535.1, forward strand.
AGAAACTGCCACGCTGCTTTTAGTGTGGTGCTGCCATGTTACATTTCATCAGTAGTGTGCAGGTGGTTTACTTGTTCTGCACCACTGCTGGGGTAGGAGGCCTTGGTACTGGTGTCCTCATTACCCTGCCCTTGACAATGCCCTGGGTGGGGGGTTTGAGGAGCCTCCGCACAGGCTGCCAAGGAAGTCTGGGCTTGCTGCTCAGCCTTGAGAGTCTAAGTGCTGCAGGCTTAACTGCTGTGTTGGTACTAGGAACAAACCAAACCATCTCTCAAGTGCCAGAAATAAAAATTTTTACACTAATCTGATATATGAAACTAAATTTTAATTTTGTTTTTATGTACTTCTCCCATTCAAAGGTGAAGATTTTGGTGAAGTACATCAGAATTGGAATGCATTTGGCTCTCCTTCAGAACATTCAAAAGGATATCGCAACAGAGAATTCACAAGAGGCTTTCCCAGGGGTAGATACCATCGAGCCAGCCATGGTAGAGGCAGGTTGCCTCCTCAGCAGTTTTATAACTCAGATCCTATGGCATCTCAAGAGACTTTGGGATTTCCACCTCAAAGACAAGACAGTCCTGTCATGCCACAGTATCCCTTCCCTCCACCCATGTTTGATATGCATAACTTTTCACTCCCTCCTCCACCACCTCCACCACCTCCGTCCATGAGCGTGGGCTGGGCTGCACCTAACATGGCTTCTCATCCCTTACTTAATTTATCATACTCCCTGCCCCCACCACCTCCCCCACCTCCTCCTCCACCCTCTCCTGGAGAGAGTAATTCTTCTCATTTTGGACCTTATTATTAAGTATATCCATGTATTTCCAGAGAAATGTGAACTGTTCAGATTGTTAGTTTTTTAAGGGAAATTGTATTATGGAGCTAGATTTTTTTTTAAACTGTAAAATACTAAATGAGTCAGCTGTAAGTTCATATATATTTGTAACCTTTGTGAAATGGTGTTCATAGGAAAATTTCATTTTAATCTTGGGAAAGAAATTCAGTTAATGTAATATTTAAGTAAAGCTTTGAATCATATCTTACATTGCCTCCACCTAGTAAACATGGTTTATAATACACTGAACATTGGTTGTAGTATAATCTTAAAGTATGATGTTAAAAGTCCTATTAAGAGTCTTTATTAAAATAAAGTATTTTTCTAAACTTAACGCTTTTGTAATTGATGATGATTGTAAGTGCAAGAGTTCTCTAAATAAACTTAACTTTTTAAGCAATTCAAGAGTATAGAGAAAAAGGATAATATTGGCAGAGGCTCTGAATAGTTGTTTAATATTATTCATAGGCAGACTTCCATTGTCTACTCAGCTTTCCATTACCTAGACATTACTCAGAAAGCTTTACTATTTAGTCACTTTGACCTTAAAATGTACTTAGGAATATGTCTTCTTCCCTGGGTTCTGAAATGCCTGACACAGATTACATGCCTGATAAATACATATTGAATTTATGAATTAATTTGTAATTTTTAAGTAAATGAAGAGTGAGTGTTGTTTTATGTTATTGGTAGAAACGTAAGAGTAATTTACGGAGCCAGGTGTTGTGGCACATAACTTTAATCTCAGAGAGGCAGGTGGATCTCTGTGAGATGGAGGTCAGCCTGGTCTGCCAGTTGGGGCTACTGGGAGACCCCGTCTCAAAAAACAAGAGTAGTTAGAGAACTAAAACAAGCCCTCAGCATACTCTGTTCCATCTGTCATTTAGTAACTAGGAAGCCAAAGAGACTGTAATTTAAAGCCACTAGCTAATAGGATGGCAAGGAATTGAAGGAAACTAGACTGCCTTTTTCTTGTCAGATTTGTACTTCCCACTGAGTGGTACCTACTAGTCTTTCCTTCCTTGAGACTCTTGGAATATTCTCTTTGTGTGGAGTGGTCTGGAGACTACTTTTCCACAGCCTGTCAGCTCTAGTTGTGTCGTGGTCCCTCTACTCCCTACAGAATGAGCTGACTGCAGCATTCTTTGAAGATATCTTTTTAGGAATTATCTTTATACTTTGGGCATATTTTTCTGGTCTGTAGATTACTTCTGATAGGTAGAATTGAGTGAGATTATATGTCAAAAGAATGAAAGGCCCCTGAACTCTTCTGTAAGAATACAAAACGGAGCTTTTAATCATTAGGGTAGTGATTTTAAAAAGATAAATAATTTATATACCTCAGATTCCTGAACTCTGTATTTCGCTCCCTGCTTTTGATTAAGTTGGTGCCTTAACCATTAGGCTCAATGTGCATTCTTTCTTAATTTGTGACATTTGCAGCTTTGAGGTGCCTCAGTTCACCTGGATGGTTTGGAAACAGCCATCCCGTGTTTAATTTCAGGGTTTATTCTTAGCCTGCAGGTATTTCGGGGAAAATATATTACTGTAACTTCCTTGGCAATTGAACTTCAGTGAGCTAGTTTGGGTAGCAGTAGGGATGGAGCCTGGGATGGAGGTAATGAAATGAAACTACCTACAAATTCTATATCTTTAGTATCTCAGGATGGATTGGCATCTCAGGATTGGTTCTCCAAGGTGGTGTTGAATCAGTTAATCTTTAGAGTTTAGAAAGTGGACTCCAACTGCTAATGGTGTTACAGTTTCTGCTTTTTACTTCCATTTAGATGTAATCCTCCTTGTGGGTCGTATTAAGAGGTTGGGGCCTTTTGAGATGTGATTCCTTATGAAAGAATCAACCCATCAGTGGTTTGGTGTCTTTATAGCCTGGCTAGACGAAACTGGCTTCTCTTGCTCCCACTACATGAGGATTCAGTGTTCCTTCTAGAAGATCTGACAAGATATCCTCTAAGGAGCCAAGAGCAGCCAGCTCTGGCCACCGAGAGGCTGGGGCCTTCATGGTGGTACCTTCATGTCAGACTTCAGACCTGGAAAGTGTTTTTATACTGTTTTTGAAATACCCAGTCTGTGGGTTTTGTTGGAGCAGAACATAGAACTATGATGCCACCTGCTTCCTGAAGAGAAATGGTACAATTGTTAACCTTACCTTAGTCCTAACAGTACATGTGAAGTCATGGCACTACATCTAACTCCAGGCTCAAGTGAAGATAAATTCTTAAAATGTCTTTATTCATTGTTTGTTCAGATAGAAAATATGGACAACCTGCCCTATAGTATGTTAGGGTACTCACAGGATTGCTTACCAATGATCACCCCTGCATTCTCCATTAGCAAACGTGGCAGAATGAAATAAACATTGCTGAACAAGGCAGTATGTTTTATTAAAATGAAATACTCTCTTCCCTTTATAAAAAAAAATGGTAAGGTTCATAGTAATTAGGTGTTTGTTCATTAGAAATTGGTATTGAAGGGCTGGAGAGGTGGTTCGGCTATTAAAAGAGTACCCCTGCTCTTCCAGTGGACCAGAGTTCCATTCCTAGCGCCTACGTGATATGGTTCACAACTGCCTGTAATTCCAGCCAGGGGATCCAACACCATCTTCTGGTTTCTGTGGGCACCTGCACAGAGATGCATGCATGTGAGCAAGCATACACACAATAAATCTTAAAAGTAGATACAGAAAGAATTGTGTTGAGACTACCTATACTGGAGATCTGGGATAAAAAGAAAGTTTACCATAGGACATGCCTTGCTTCGTGTTGTGCTGTTGTAACACAATGCCAAAGACCAGATAATTTGAACAGAAACCTACTGGCTAACAGTTCTGGAGTCTGAGAAACCCAGTACCAAGGTGCCAACCTCTGGGCCTTCGTACTTTATCTCATTGAGGGAAATGAGATTTTGTTTGTATTATCTGAGCCCCTCTTATTAAAGGTCCCACCTCTCAGTACTGTTGCAATAGCAGTTCAATTTCAACATGAATTTAGAGGGGACATTCAGACCATAGAGCATTTTGTAAAAGTGATATTTTGTATAGTTAAGTACCAGGCACTAGAGTGAAACGCTTGGTAATCGTCTGTAACTATTAAAAGGACAGATGTAAATAGCAATGACAGAGACCTCAGTGTGCAGAGAGGAGTACAGTTTTCTTATTCTCTTCCACCCCACTCCCCACCATGATTTGTTACCCACACACCTTTATATGACTTCTTTTTATTGCTAACAAACACCATTTGATGAGATCCTGAGTTCTGTGTTTTAAGCTGACTAGTAAGTATGAATAGGAACTTAAGATCTCCATGTTCTAAAAACCTTGCTGATAACGTGTTTAAAGACAAGGTTCTCAGCCGTTGTACTGTTTAGAGGAGGTAAGTCCCAGCACAATGTGTTGTTTCCTTTCAGCGAAATGACTGCTATTGGGCTGGATATTATGAATTTGTACATTTTAGCATTTTTGACTGTCTTTGATATTTTCTACTAGTTCATTTATGAACTGCCCATAGTTGAGTTCTAGTTATTGAACTCTTTCCTGCTACACTACAGTGTCCCTCACCTCCAAATGACTTAGGTCAGGGGATATAAGCAAAAGGGAAAGAAGTCATACGTGTGATTTTCGGTTTCCTCCGTCTCTTTGGCTAAGGTGCTAATGTACATTTGAGAAAACTGGACCCTAGCAGCACTTATGCAGGGTACTTGGAATTGCTTTGAAATCATCATGTAACATCAGTGATAGCCATTGAGGCCTAAATATATTTTTAAGAAGAAACTTCAATACAATGTTAGCTGAAAGTATAAAAAACTGAGGATTGTATTATTTATAAGAATTCATTGTCAGGTAATGTTGGAGCTATACAAGTTATAATTTAATGCATTCAGAATTCTGAAGAAAAGCATGCATTGCTGTCCTTTATTCAGCAGATAAGTGTCAATATTACAACTCTTCCCAGTTTTATGACTTTTCTGGTCCTAATGTGTAAGAACATAAATTAGGATATAGATGTTACCTGATGAGCTATATACAATTATGCTCCAGGACATTAAGGAAATACCTGCTATACTGTACTTAAAAGCAAGGTTGAACATTAGCTCTTTAACATTGTCCGATACTTGTTTTGAACTACTAGCAGCAATAATAATATGTCTTATTTTTGACTGTGTACACTGTGTTCCTAAATTGTTATTAGTGAATTAGACAAGTAAATAAAGTTAGTGTTTTGGAAATGAGATACAAATTTGTGTATCAGTAAAACAATAATGGAAATAGTGAAGGAAAATATCAGATACTTTTTTCTGTACTTTTAATAAAATTAGATATACTGTCATATGCAATATATATTTCTGTGTAGCTATGTTTGTGTATGTATTTGAAGCCTAGTCATGAAATGCCTGACCGTGATGTATAGTTTCAGTTCAGAGCCTTTCCTGTTTGTTAGGCTGATGAAATGAGAAAGCATTTTAGATTGCAGTACCTTGTAGTTAATCACATTATTCCATCCACAAAACAGAACAAATTGACCTTACTCATGTAGTAAAAGCTTTTATTTATATTGCGGCTAGATGGGCCGAATGTTTTTTTTAACAAGAAATATGACCCAAATAATAACAAAATAGAAAAGTACAGAGGGATAAAATCTATTAGCAGAGGCCGCGTATCAAAATGTGAATGGATGACGGTGGTCCACAGTGTGGAGATGGTAGAGATGGACTGAAATGTTCTTGATGCTAATAGCCGGCACAGTGGGCAAAACCTGTTACTGCTTCTCTAAGGCGTTTCTCCTGTGCTCCCATGACATACGTGAGTGCTGGGACACATTTGTTCTCTCCCTCTACCAGCTCTTGGAAATAACTGTTTGATGATAGATCACACAGTGTTTTACTTCAGACATGATTTGGCACTGTCAGACTCAATTATGGAAGCTGTCTTACTGTATGATTCATTCAAAGCAGATAATTTTATCATTTTGGTTTTTTGACTATATAATTACTGATATATTTGTTGGTGACTATAAGTTCAGATGAATTCTATTCAGCAAGTTACAGGCAGAAATATATTGAAGAGGAGAAGAAAATAGCTGCAGGCATTAGTTCTGTTTATGTATTCAAGTACTGTTACCTTGAGCCATTCAGAATTGCCTACAAGATTGCAATTTCAGCCTGGAGTGGTGGTGCATGGGTAATCGCAGCTCCGAGGAGGCAGAGGCAGGCAAATCTCTGTGAGATCAAGGAGATGACAATTTTCTGTGGTTTAGTCTAATGTATGGGCTGTGGAGCATACTGCTTCCATATTTATTTTCTTCGTAGAATATCTCCTTGTACCATTACTCCCTTACACTCCACAAATTGCTATCACAGGATGGCTGGCAGAAGTTCGTGGTAGAAAGTGTATCACAAAGATGCCTCATCCTGCTGAGATGTGTATTAGGTCACAGGGCTCATGAGAACTATCTAGGTTTTGGACTTAGCTTTGGAAACCACTGTTCTTTAGTGTCAGTTCTGTAGTCCTAACCTATTGTTTTTGGTCCCCAGTCTTTCAGAAGCCTCTGAAAATCCCTAAGTAGTGCGTTTTCGGAAGAGTGGAAGAGAAGGACTGGCTGGCCCTGTTTCCAAGCCTGATAGTGTAGGAGTCTTTATTATAACCAAGGCATGGCAATTACTCAGAGTCGTTTCACTCACTCACATTTCCATGTGTGCGTGTGTGCTGCTTTGGTGATGCCCATCCTGCGGACTCTTATCATGCCCTCCCTCCCTCCCTCCCTCCCTCACCTTCTATGACCACTTTTCCTTCTCTAGTAGAATTTCCTGACTTTCAGATCTATTTTTTCTGCCTAGCTTCACATGGAGAGAAAACAAGCGACTCTTCATCTGCTTATTTAGCCCAACAGGGTGACCTCTACGTCCATCTGTTTTCACACACATGACCTTTTGTTCTTGGCATATCCACACAGTTCTGAATCCTTGCATCACTTGATGGGCACCTAGGCTGATTGCATAGCTTGGCTGTTGTGACTAGTGCCACAGTAAGTGTGAGTATGCAGCTATCTCCAGTGTGCAGACTTCTAAGGCCTATACTAAGGCACGCTATAACTAGATCAAATGGAATTTCTGCTTTCTTTTGAAGAAGCTATATTATTTTCCATAGCAACCAAACTAATTTGCATTCCCACCACAATGTGCAAGCCCCCCAACCCCATTCATTGCCAACACTTTATATTGTTCTGAGATGATGTTGCGTATTTTTTTGGTTTGTGTGTGTGTGTGTGTGTGTGTGTGTGTGTGTGTGTGTGCGCGCGCGCGCGCGCGCATGTAGGGGTTAGAGGACACCTTTGTGGAGTCAGTTAAGTCAGATTTTTCTATCTTCTTTTCATGGGTTGGGGTTCCAGGCAACAAACTCATATCCCCTGGCTTGTGCTTCAAGTACCCCCTGCTGAGCCCCCTTATGGGCTTTTTTTTTTTTTTTTTTTTTTTTTTTTTTTTTTTGCCTTTTGATAAATCCATTCTGACTTAGGGTGGCAAAGAACCAGATTAGTTTTGTTTTGCATTTCTTTGGTGGTTTTCCCTTGTTGTTAAAGATGTTCACATCTTTTTTTTTTCACATATTTGTTGGCCCTTTGTACTTAAAAAAAAAATACTTAATTTGTTCTCTGCTGTTCAGTTTTCTCCCTCCCCTCCCCTCCCCCCTCCCCTCATTCTTGTTCTGGGGATAGCAACTTCTAACCAGGGACTCCTGAGTGTTAAGTCCCCTACCACCACACCTCACCCCAGCTTTATGTCCCAGATGTCTATCCTCTGTTGGATGAATGATTGGCCAAGATTTTCTGCCTTTAAGTAGGCAGCCTTTTTTCCTCTTTATTTCTTCTGCTCTGCAGAGCTTTTAAATTTGATATAGTCCCAAATGTTAATTCTTGCTATTATTTTCTGAGCTGTTAGAGTCCTGGTCAGGAAATCATAAGCAATGCCAGTATCTTGAAGTATTTCCCTGTTTTTCTCTAGCAGTTTAAAATTTTGCATTTAAGGCCTTTGCTCCATGTTGAGTTGATTTTAGTACAGAGCAAGAAGGATCTAATTTCAGTCTCCTATATGTGCATACTCAGTTTTCCTAACCCTGTCTGATAAATAACCTGTCTTTTTCTCCCAAGTTTTTGCCACCTTTGTATAAATAATTTAAAAAATAATTGTTATGGATGCCTAAGTATGAGTCAGTTTGGGAAACACTAAGTTAAAAAACTAAAATTTAATTTCTATAGATATCTTTTCAACTCTTTTTAGAATCACTATACCTACAAGAATGGACCTATGGATCTCTTGAAGAAATATTGTCCTGGGGGATGGAGAGATGACTCAGTAGTTAAGAGCACTCTTTGTTCTTGCAGAGGACCAGGGTTCAAGGCCCAGCACACACATGGTAGCTAACAACTGTCTGTAAATCCAGTTCTAAGGATTCCAATGCCCTCTTCTGATCTCCATGGGTGTTACATGGCATGGATGCACTTACATTAATGCAGGCTATTTAAATACACTCAAACACATAAATAAGAATAATAAGAAAAGAAAAAATTGTCCTGACTGGGCATGGTGTACACACCATGTACACACCAGCCTGTGTTCATAAAGAAGACCCTGTTTGACACACACACACACACACACACACATCCACACACGAGACAGAGAGCCCTTGAGAAACACTGTTGGGTTTCAAATGGCTTTGGCGGGGTGGGGAGAGAGACTTTCAGAAAGAAAAAAAGACTTTGAACCAGGGGGTGGGGGGAGAGAGAGAGAGTTTCAGAAAGAAAAAAAGACTTTGAACCAGAAGGAGGAGGAATATTTGACATCTCAGATATTTGGAAAATGTCCAGTGTGTCTGCTTCTGTCTAATAGGGAATTTAGTTCTAGATTGTAAATGGGAAATCGAAGGAGTACTAATTTCTGCTTGATAAATTTAGTTGTCTGCATTTTACAGAGCTCATTCCAGGCAGATTGTGACAAAGAACGAAATTCATGCAAGTTCTCAAAGGTTAAAGACATTTACGGATGTGTATTTTAAGTAAAATGTCAAAAATAGGATAAGGAAAGGACTATTGGAACACAGAAAAATTTCTGGGAAATGCAGAAAAGTTTATACTACAACAGAGATAGAGGTGAGGGCAGAGTGAGGCCCTCTCTTGAGCCTGACTGGCCAAGGCTTCTTGTAGGAGTGACTTTTACAATATGGACATAATCTGGAATAAAGATGTTCTAATGTTATAACCAAAATTTTCTGGGGTTTTTTTTTCATATAATTTTTATGTAGACTTGTATTTTTTAAAAAATACTTATTTAATAACCATATAATTAGAAGAGGCATTTCACTACAACATTGACATATTCAATAACGATTTCCAAAGCTAAGATGCTTTTCTTTCAAAATTGGCTGTAAATTTTTAGGTGTACAGTAGAATTAATACAGTTATACAATATTGTACTCTATATAAACCCTAAAAGACATAAAATTAAATGAGTTTTTAAACTTTGAAAAAGATCTCCATTTCATTATTAAAATA
>NW_008350535.1:2121713-2123083 GCF_000622305.1 Nannospalax galili
GCATGGATATAAAGTCATCAGGTAGATTTCAGTGGTAATGTTTTTCACATCTACTAATTATTAAGGAGCAGATTTTTATGCTTTGAAGAATTTTTTTTGTAATTTATACACCAACTTCCCAGGTAGCACCCTCCCGTAGCGTCCCTCCCCCCACTGGAGCCCTTAAACTCTAATATCCCTGCTACTATCTGCTGTGTTGTCAGCACCCCAGCCATTCCCCACTACTTGCCCTTCTGGTGAATCTAGTCAGCCTATCTAGAGGTCTTTGTTTTAGGAGGGTCAGCTGTTCCTCATCTAGCGGTAATCAGATGTCAATATTCCTTTGGAGAAGATTGGGGTCTGCAGTTCAATTTCTCAGTTCTATGCTGGGTTACTATCTGGGAGTCCCTTTGGCCACCCTGGCCAACAACTCCTAGTAGCTTTTACAATATACTTAATAGCTTACTATAAAATATTCTTACACAAAATGGCTTCCAAAGCATAAGGCAGGTTCATGCTTCATGTCAGTTTTTCTGCTCTAGATCACTGCCGAAACAGCTCGGGCTCATGCTGCAGCTGCTACCATGTTCTCAGTTACTTCAGGAATTTTTACACTTGATTGGCGTAACATGAGAGTTTATGCAAAACCTCTATCAGATGTGTCGCTGGTGAAGATTTTCTCCCATTCTGTGGGTTTTCTGTTTGCTTCCTTGGTTGTCTCCTTTGATGTACAGAAGCTTTTTAGTTTAATGAGGTCCCATTTGTTAATGCCCTTGTTTCCTGAGCAATTGATGCCCGGTTTAGAAAATCCTTTCCTACGCCTATATCTTGTAGGTTTTTCCCAATGTTTTTTCTAATAGTTTCAGACTTTCAGGCCTTACATTGAGGTATTTGAGCCACTTGAAATTGACTATAGTCCAGGGTGAAAGATAGGGGTTTATTTTCATTCTTCTACATGTGGAGATCCAGTTTTGCCAGCACCATTTGTTGAACATGCTGTCTTTCCTCCAGTGAATGTTCTTGGCCCCTTTGTCAAATATCAGGCGGCTGAAATTGTATTTATGCATATTTGGGTCTTCAATCTTCTTCCATTGATCTATGGGTCTATTTTTGTGTCAGTACCGTGTTGTTTTTATGACTATAGCTCTGAAATACAGCTTGAAATCTCGTATAGAAATCCCCCGGCATTGCTCTTAGTGCTCTGGGTTGTTTTGGCTATCCGAGGTCTTTTGTGTTTCCATACGAATCTTAGGATAGTTTTTTCCAATTCTGTGAAAAATGTCATGGGGATTTTGATTGGCATTGAGTTGAATCTATATATGACTTTTGATAGGATGGTCATTTTGACAATATTAATTCTCCCAATCCATGAGCATGAGAGGTCCCTGACA
>NW_008350535.1:2123789-2124557 GCF_000622305.1 Nannospalax galili
GTTGTATCTTTACCAGGCTTTGGTATGAGAGTGATGCTGGCTTCGCAGAAGTAACTTGGAAGTTCTCCCTCCATTTCTATTTTTTTAAATAAATTAATTAATATTGGATGAAGATCTTCTTTAAATGTCTGATAAAATTCTGCTGTAAATCCATCTGGTCCTGGGCTTTTTTTAGTCAGAAGGTTTCGTATTACTGTTTCAATTTCTTTTTGTGTTATGGGTCTGTTTAAGCTGTTAGTAGCATATAGGTTTTTAAAGTATTCCCTTATAATGTTCTGTATCTTTCTGTTGTCTGTTGTGATGTTTCCCCTTTCATCTCTGATTTTGTTTATTTGGAGGTGCTTTTTCTTTCTTTTGGTTAACTGGGCTAGCATCTGTCAATCTTGTTTATCTTTTCAAAGAACCAGCTCTTTGAATTGTTGATTCCTTGTATTGTTTTCTTTGTTTTAATTTCATTAAATTCTGCCCTGATTTTTGTTATTTCTTCTTGTCTGCTGGATTTGGTTTTTGTTTGCTGTTGCTTTTCAAGTTTGTTGAGTTGCAATGTTAAATCATTTATTTGTGTTCTTTCCAATTTTTTGATTTAGGTACTTAGAGCTATAAACTTTCCTCTTAGGATTGCTTTTAAAGTGTCCAGAGATTCTATTGTGCTGTATTGTCCTTTTGATTTAGTTCCAGGACTACTCTTATTTCTTGATTTCTCCTTTGAACAATTCGTCATCCTGGAGTGTGTTGTTTAATCTCCAGGAGTTCATGTACTTACTAGGG
>NW_008350535.1:2126605-2129527 GCF_000622305.1 Nannospalax galili
TTCTTGTGTGAGACTCAGGCCTTCAAGTTTAGGTCTACTTCTTTTTGTGAACTTTATGTGTCTTTGTGGTTTACTTTTTGGGTATGGAAAGTTGGTTCCTCTAAGCTTCCAGTTCTCTCTCTTGATTTATATTGGAACAGTTGGATTGATTTTGTCTTCAGGAGTTCTCACAGAGGCCCAATTTAGATGAGGGTCAGATGATTTCAGGCTTTCTCCTAAGGTCTAGATCTTTCCAGGAATGATTTTGGCTTTAGGAATTTGGGGGTTGGAGTGGCCTGGGAGCCTGGCCCAGAAAAGATGCTGGTCTAGGGCAGCTGGTGGCCATGCCACCCAGAGATGCAAAGGCAGATGGTGTGGGAAGAGGCCCCAAGGACTCCTGGGGACTGCACTGAGGAGCTGGGTTGGTCTGGATGCAAAGGACCAGGAAGAGGAAAGGTCAGCTCCCATGTCCCAGAAAGAGGCTGGCAGGTGGTGCAGGCCCAGGGAAGCAGAGGGAGGTGAAGGCTGGGCCAGGTCCAGAAGCAGTGCTTCTGGGGCCCAGAGAAGGTACTATGTTGGTCTGGATGAAAATGATCAGGAAGCAGTATTGGTTCCCCAGGTGTCTGCAGCCCCAAGATAAGGAATGGGGCAGGGCCCAAACTTGGCGGAGAGAAAGGCTGGGGAGATGGGAGGGTGAATGGGGCTGGGGGAGTCAAGGTGCAGAGGGCACGATGGACTTACCCTGGAGAGAGGCCTGTGGGTGGAAGAGAGGCCTGCAGTGGGTCAAATTTTCTGTTTTTAATGTAAAGAGGCTGTCTGAGCCATGTGCCTTTCTTATGACCTGGGATTATGATCTTAATCCCTCAGGACACCTTTTTGACCTCCACCCAAAATAGTGTATGAATATATGTATGCATGTTTTGCGTATCAAAGTGCTGAAAGTGAGCTCGTTGGAAACAATAAGAAAAATTAAGACGTCTCTAGTTTCTGTGCTATTCTAGGCCTAGGAATCAAAGAGAGTTTCTGAGAAGGGAGGTTCCCTGATTTCTTCCCCATTTCGTGCTGGAGATACCATTTCAATAAAGAATGAGAGAATCCCTGGGTGGGGAGCAGAGTTCTGAAGGATCAGATGCTCAGTAGCCTTACGAATGCTGAGTCAGGCTGTTTCTTTATTGAGGCATAATCGTAATATGGGTCAGAAGTGCTGTAGCTTCTCTCTGTGAGATTTGGGCAGAGGATGCAGAAGATTGCATGCAACTCTTAGAGGTTGCAAACATTGTATTTGTTATGGAAAAGCAACATATACAGATTGTCCCTAAAAAAAGGTTGCCTTGTGGACTGGAGAAATGGCTCAGCAGCTAAGAACATTGGCTACACTTACAGAGGACCCAGTTTTGATTCCCAGCACCCACATGGCAGCTAACAACCCTCCATAAATCCAGATCCCCAGGGATCAGATGTCCTGTTCAGGCCTCTGTGGGCATTGCATGCATGGGTGCACTAAACATACATTCAGGCAAAACATTCATACACATAAAAATTAAAAATTTTAAGGGGCATTCAGTCATGCTAGCTAGCCAACACTTTGTTAGTTTTCATAAACTTCCAGGTAAAGATTCTTGTACAGAAACTGTATGGACTGGAGAAGTCAATGTGGCTATTCCTAGTGTGGACAAGTAGTGGTGCCTGTTACAAAAAAGTTTGAGAGGCTTATTCTTGAGGGCCAGCACTGTTAGATCACATCTGCTCTCTTAAGATGGCACTGAAACCATTTCCAGATACTACTGGTGAACTGTTAACCCCTTGGGATTCCCTTTGTGTTTCTAAGTGTAGTATTTCGTGTGTGCTGATTCCAGATCATTGCTCAAACATAGGGGTCAGTCTTTTTTTTTTAAATTTTTAAAAATGATTTATTTAATAACAACATACTTAGAAGAAGCATATCATTACAACACAATTGACATATTCAATAACGTTTTCCTGAGGTAGGATGCATCTCTTTCAAATTTGGCTGTAAATTTTTAGATTTACAGTTGAATTATTACAGTTATACAATATTGTACTCAGTATAAACCCTATAAGACATAAATTAAATGATGTTTTAACCTTTAAAAAGATCTCCATTTCATTATTAAAATACACAGTTTCATATAGAAAAATTCTTTTTCAATGCAATTGACATTGGATGTTCGCACATGCATTTCTAATCTCTAAATATCTGATTATTACTAGTCACAGTTGGTTACTTTCTGAGCTTCTAGGCATCTGAGCATGAATATAAAGTCATCAGGTAGATTTCAATGGTAATGTTTTCTTGGGTACCATCACACTGGTTGACAAGCTACAGAACCTGACTATTAGGGAGAGTAATCAAACCAGAACACACGAGAGTCTGTTCATCATCATATGACTGGGAAATGTACCAAATCAGCCTGTTAAATGTGAGACCTACGGCTGTTACTGATGCTAACTTGCAGGCTGTGTGAACTAACTTTGGATTTGCTTCTTGGGTCCCAGAGAGCATCAGAAGAGGAGCTCCATGCTGGGTTGTAGCTGGTATCGTTGCTGGGGCCCAGCAGTTACACTTCTCTGCCCTGCTCTGTCGTCAGTCTGTGAGCTGCTTTTGAGGGACAGCTTCTTGCTGTTCTACCTTATGAGATGTTCTCTAATCCTGAGCGGCCCCTGCTTTTCACATTATTTGAGGCATACTCCTCTGGGTTTCTGCAGCTGGATCATGCAAAGGGCAGGAGTTCCAGCCATGAACATCTGTAATTCTGAGTGGAGTCCATGCATACAGAAGTTAATGAACCAATTCCTAGTCAAATTTTATAAAAGTTATTCAATAAGTACACACAATTTTTTGAGACAGGCTTTAGAGAGTGGCCTTATCATGACACTGAAACTGTACAAATTCTGACTGCAACAAGCACAATCGGTTCCCAA
>NW_008350535.1:2129541-2132609 GCF_000622305.1 Nannospalax galili
AGGAAATGATTCCTCCGTGTTGACCCTCCTCTTTATAGACTGGACACTGGCTCAAGTCCATCTGGTGGGGTCTCCTCAGCTTCCTTGATCAAGAGGCCAGATGACCCACCACCATTACAGGACATTTTGCGCGATGCTCATAGTCCCTGGGAACTAATCAACCCAGGAGGGCAAGGAGCAAAAAGTGTCCTTTGAATCCCTCTGGGGGTCAGTCTTTTTATTTAATGTGTGAAAGCATTTCCAGGTTATTGTCAATGTATTTTAGCATAGAAATCCCGATCAGTTGTTACTCAAAAGTGGCTTAGACCAATGGAAAATGGTTTCACTTTTTCCTTTTTTGGAAACATTTAAATTCACTTTTAACAATATAAAAGTTGTATGTGTTCATAGGTGATAATCATCTATGTGCAATGTTTGAATCTGGCTAAACTTATTTATGTTGTTAAGCATTCATGTCTTTACCCTGAAGAGCTTAAGTTTTTGCAACGTACATAGTTGTTGCCTATAATCGCCGTATAGTGTAGCACACCAGAAGTTTATGCTGCTATGTTGATCAGCCTCTCACTGTTCCATGCCACCTACTGTCCCTAGCCTTTAGTAACCGGCATTCCTTTTTTATTCCACATTTGAGTGAGATCATGTGCTACTATCTTTCTCTACTATAGTGACCTGAAACTATAGGTTTAAGAGAACTTTATCAACTCTGCTTTAGAAACGACTGCACTTTAGAACAGAAAAATTAATGTTTTTTTTCCTCAAAATAGCAAGTTTGCTTGAAAACAGATTTCAAATAGCATCTGTCAAAACAAAGTGACCAAACTATTTAAAGCTAAAAATCCACTGCTGGTTTTCAGTTCACCTCTGTGTTGGTTCCCATAAGACTGTATCCATGCTTCCGTGCCTGTGAAGACTTGGAAGGCTGCCTCATGGTACCATTCAGAGGGCTGACTTTTATATTTGGCAAAGCATTATTGATCTCCTACATATATATCAGGTTTCCAGGGAGTTTAAAGGATAAGAAAGCATGGTATTCTTTCCATGAGAAATTTGTTTTTCCCTCCAGGTTTTCTCTACTTTGCACAACAGATTTTGGATGAAGCAGCACTCAGAGGCAAAAATACTGGATTTGCTGTAAAATATGAAAAAGAAGTGTTAAAAGAACAAATCCGTAACCCTTGGAACAACTGGCAGGGGAGTTGAAATTGTTGTTAGTATCTCTTTTAATGAGTCATCCTAGGGAAAGTGGTTTAGAGAGCCATTGAATTTGCATCTTTTCATTGAATCAATAAGCATCTGTTTTGTGATCATCTCTGCTTGTTTGTCTGATGCTGAGGACATAACCCTTAGTGTTCAATAGCAGGAATTTCACACAAAAGGACACCAGGTGCTGTGTTACAATGATGTGTTTGTTTAGGCTATAGTGGGAACATAGACATGAGAGGGAACAATTCTACCTTGAAGAGGGAGAAGGTAGGGAATTAGATCACAGAGAATGGGATCCAGGGCTGAATTTTAGCAAATTAGATAAATTTGGGATACACTGTGGAATTGTGAAACAGATGAGGTAGCCAGGCCTGATGGTGCATGCTTGTAATCCTAGTACTCAGGAGGCTGAGGGAGATGGATTGCCCATTCACGGCTGGTCTGGGCTACATGTGAGTTCAGTATCTATCTGCTGTACAGTGTGACTGCCTGGATTTAAAAAAAAAAAAAAAAAAAAAAAAAAAAAAAGAGCTCATTACATTTTGAAAAAGAGAAGTATGGCCTGGATGAATAGAGTTCAAAGATGGAATGCTGGAAACAAATGTGTACCTTGGAAAGAACTGAAATCACATGACAGAGGTCTCTGGGGGTGGGAGTGGGGGTGGGGTGTATTACACACCTGGATTTTATCCTGGAAGGGATGGGGAACCCCACCTAGGGGCGTCTTGGTGTATATGTACTTTTCTGTTGTGAAGGTTGACTGGCCAGATTTTAAAAAAAAAAAAAAAAAAAAGCAAACAAAAAGAGCTCATTACATTTTGAAAAAGAGAAGTATGGCCTGGATGAATAGAGTTCAAAGATGGAATGCTGGAAACAAATGTGTACCTTGGAAAGAACTGAAATCACATGACAGAGGTCTCTGGGGGTGGGAGTGGGGGTGGGGTGTATTACACACCTGGATTTTATCCTGGAAGGGATGGGGAACCCCACCTAGCTCCACACGGAGTTTCTGACATGTCTCATTTTATGTTCTAGAAATGTTACTCTCTTAGAGGATGACCTGAGGGGCAAAAATGAAGGGAGGCTGGTTAGATTATTGATGAAAGCTTTGTAGAAGGCCTTTACTCCAGTGGCTAAGGTGGGAAGTAAGAAAACATGAAGGAGGTTTAAAGGAGCACAGAGACACAGGACCTGTGATGCTAGCAGAGGGTAGAGGAGGAACATGAAATGACACAGGTTTCTGGTTTGATGTTTGAATCACTAGGTAGGATGCCAGTTCAGGAAAAAGATATATTTCACACATTTTACCTTTTAATCTTCCCAACAATTTTGTAAATTAGAAAATAATTATTATCTTGCAAAAAAGGAAGACAAAGACCTGAATAGATGAAAGATTCTGTCGCTGTAAGTGATGATTGAACACAAAGTTGTGTGGTTCTAGGATATGAGCTTAGAATCACTGGGCCAGGCTGCTTCCCAAGCAACAGTAGATTGTAAGATTTTCAAGGGTCAGTACCAAGTGATACAGGCTTACAACAAAGGCTAGGAAAATAACCCATCAATTGAGGCATTACTCCTAATGACTTGTACTAGAAGATTAACAAATAATAATACACCTTGATCTAGGTCACACACTTAAAAATAGTCCAAGGACAATTCAGCGTTGTAATTTTCTTTATATCCACTTTCAGTTTTTACCTGCTTTTTTCAAAATTCTACAGTAAAAGTTCTTGTGATAACAGTTACAATTAAGGTGCAATTTCATTCCCATATCTATATCTCTATCTATCTATCATCTATCTATCTATCATCTATCTATTATCTATCTATCTATCTATCTATCTATCTATCTATCTATCTATCTA
>NW_008350535.1:2133362-2145463 GCF_000622305.1 Nannospalax galili
CATTGGGCCAATGCATCATAAAATTATGGCACATATTAAAGTAATGAGTTGGGGACTGAGTTTTTATATTTTTTCTTATTTTAAAGTACAATTGATACAATTATTGAAAAAAACCATATAGGTGGCTTTTAAGCCAATATACAAATTATTAACATTTTCCAACCCCAATATCTAGTACTGGTCATGATATATCTGTTCCAGTGTGTCAATTTTAGAAATTATTTTGAATATTTTCAGTACCAACTTAGCTTTCTCACATCTGTTGAGTGGAATCATTTTTTGAATATTAATTTTCTTTATTTTAGAAGAGGCAATTTTGCTTTGAGAGGCAATTTGGTGTCAATCATGATGCCACTCATTTACATGATAATTTGGAAAACATGGTATCTTTTGTTCACTTTCAGAATGGTTCATAGAGCAATTGGTAGGGAAAAGTTATGGAAAATGGTCAGCTGTGAAGTTATGTGGCATTTATGTCTATGAAAACTGTGTATAACTTGTACACCATACAATTTAAAATACTTATAGTATTTCAAATAAGAAATAATAGCACACCTTAGTATAAGACTGCTTGGTCAGTGGTCATGTTGAAACAACCTGGCTTTTTCACTATTTACAGGTTTTGCCTATTTAGTTACTCAAATCAAAATGTAGCTCACAGGGGCTGAGGACAAAGCACAGCAATAGAGCTCTGCTCTAGCACATGCAAGGCCCTCTGCTCAATCTCCAATACTACAAGTAAACAAACAATAATAAATAATAATAATAACATGTAATGCACAGGATGTGTCTGTCAGTCAGTTCACCAAAACAAAGAGTTCAGTAAAAACTTGCCAAACCTGCTCAGCCTGTCAAATATTTTAAAAAATGCTAATTAAATGGCTGTTCTTGGTCCACAAATAGATTAGAAAATGATAACTGTACTGGGTGTGTCAGGAGATGCAGAAGTTATCATGAACAGTGACTTGGTAAAATGTATACTCTTCATGCAGGTGGTTCTACATTTTGAAATTGATTATGATATAATGAAGAAAATATACTTGACAGATATATCCATGAGTTAACATAACTGTAACACTGTATATGTGCATATAAACAGCTACTACAAAACTATGCTAATCAATTTCCTAAAAAAGATAATCACATTTCTTTAAAAAATGTGAAAGTGGATATAAGAAGAAATGAAATATCAGAGATGTCTCTTAAGTAGTAAGCACAAATAAACCTTTCCACAGAAAATACTCGGGGCCAGATAGCATGACCAGTGAATTCTAAATATTTTAGGAACATATTCAATATTTTAATAGATCATTCAAGTTTATGAAAAATTTCCCCCAAATATAAAAAAAAACAAGAATCAGTGTCATTTATGAGACCAACATAAACATGATACCAAAATCTTACTAAGATGTAAAAAAGAAAAATTATAGGCATGCCTCACTTAGGATTGGGATTATAGATGCAAAAACTATCATGAACTAGCAACCGGATGCAGCAGTTTTCAAAAGATAACACACAAGAAGGACTCGTATTAGGAGCTCAGGCTGGTTTATCATGTGACTCACTTTATCATGTAGTGACTTCATGTGCATCACCACAGTGAGTCCCCTTCTCGCCTTGTACATCACTATTGCTCCTTTATTGGAAAATTATCTCTCATAATATTTTGAAGTTCCACTTTTGCTCTACTTCCCCAGCTACTGTCCTGTGTGTCACCAAGTAAGTAGATAAATAATAAATAAATAATCCACTTTAGTAATCTTTGTAATCCCTGTCTCTAGTTCCCTCTGCAGCTTTTCCTTTAGCTTATTCAAATGAGGCTTTTGCTTCTCTTGATGAGTGGACACTGCTCTTGTCAAGGTCAAGAATGACATTTACAGTGCAAGCTCCAATGTTCGGAACTTGGTCTTCATCATGTTTAAGATATTTACACAGCTAATAAAATGTTCAAGTCTCAAATAGTTTCCACTTGCCTCCCAGAATCTCAAGCTCTACTGTTTGTTCCTCAGACACAGTGAGTCTTGCTCAGACGTGCTGCCTCTTCCACTACTCCAGAACACAGTTGGTGTCCATGGAGCTGTGCAGTGAGGCGACTCTCGGAACTCTTGTTTTGTTTCTCTCTCTGTCCCCAGCCTTTTTAAAAAATATATATTTTATTTATTATTTTTATTTTATGTGTATGTGTATATTGCCTGCATGTAGGTAAGTGCACCTGTGTTGTACAATGCCCGCAGAGGACAGAATAGACTGTCGGATCCCTTGGAACTGGAGTTTTGGACAGTTGTTAGCTGCCATTTGGGTGCTGGGATTCGAACCTGGGTCTTCTACAAGAACAGTCAGTGTTCTTAACCGCTGTGCTGTCTTTCCAGCCCCTGTCCCCAGCCTTTTATGGTAGGAGTGCAGCAAGGCATTGTGCATGCCCCACTACCTCCCTTCCTTCCTTCCTTCCTTCCTTCCTTCCTTCCTTCCTTCCTTCCTTTTTGCCGTGTGTGTGTGTGTGCATACATTCATGTGTGTGCACAGACACTCCAATGCCACAGCACACATGTGGGGGTGATAGGACATCCTTAGGTGTCAGTCCTTGCCTTCCATCTCCTTTGAGGCAGGGCCTGTCATTTAAGGTTTGTCTCCATGTTCACCAGGCTAGCTGGCCCACAGCTTCTGGAGGGTCTCCTGTCTCTGCTTCCCATCGCACAGAAAGTAGCCTTGGAATTCCAGACCTTTGCCATACTACTTTGCACTGGCTTTTATGTGGGTTCTGGGAAGCCACACTCAGGTTGTTGATCTTGCATGGCAATTTCTTCCCTGCCCCCGCCCCCTAGCCATCTCCCCAGGCCCCATTTCTGTTTTCTATGTATGTCTCTTTTCCATACTTCAGTTAAACTCAGACATCCATAGATGACCACATATCTTTTCTTAGATGAGGAATCAATATCTTACCACTCCAGTTCCAAGTTTGTTGACTTGATGTTTCTGCTCTCAGTTGGCAGCTCCCGCCTTTCAATTGCTTGAACCTCAAAACCTTATTCAAAAAAAAAAAAAAAAAAAAAAAAAAAAAACCCAGAAAACCAATACACACTGCATTTTTCCTTTGCACTCTATTTGGACATGGGGAAATAATAGTGTGGTCAAAGTACAGGTGCCTGTTTCCCCGTTTGCTAGAAGCTCTCTTGCTGTGTTCAATGTTCCATCTGGGTCCCCAACCACCAAAGAAACCCAGATTTCCTCTCCATTGATATTTGCTCCTCTCTCTCCTGAATGGTATTCCTCTCTGCTTAGCATCAGCTCAAGTTTTCAGAAATGTGTGTAGTGGAGTGGATTCAGTTCTGGTCACTTTGGAGAAATGGAAAACAGTAGGTGGCCCTAGCTTCAGTGAAGGCTAGGATTTTTATTTTTCCAAATACATTTAGATAAAGGAGTTTTCTGAGGAGCGTTCAAAAAGTAATTTCATTTACAGGGAAATCTGAATTTTAAATCAAGGGTCTTTCTCCTACATTCTTTGAATACATCTGCATACTATATTATTTTTTGTAAATAATAATCTTAAAAAGGTTTTAAAGAAATTTCTGGTGTTTTATTTACTTTTTTTTTCTTGGGATTACTGTGTGAAACGGAACACAACTCCTGGTTATTGGAGATAGACACACACTCAAGCAGCCCTATCAGTTTTTTGGGGGAGGGCATCTTTTTTTGAGACAGGGTCTCTCTGTAGTCCCAGCTGGCCTGGAATGCTCACAGAGATCTGCCGTCCTCTGCCTCCCAAGTGCTGGGACTAAAGGTGTGCACCACCAGGCCCAGCTGCTCTATCAGCTTTTAATGTAGAGCTTCAATCTGTTTTACTAAATATGACTAAATCCCTAGAGGTAGTTCTTTAAAAAAAATTATTCTTGCTATTGTTGCTGGTAGTGGTGGTGATGATGTGTGTATGTGAGTGTGGAGGTCAGAAGACATCCTTGTGCAGTTGATTGTCTCCTTCCACTTTTAGGCAGGTTCCTGAGATTGAACTCAGATTGCCAGGTCTACACCGCCAGCACCCTTATCCACTCAACAGTGCTGATGGCCTGGGAGTGTGGTTTTCCAGTCCTAGGACTACAACTATAAATATCTATTATAAGGTGGCTAGAGCTTATCAATGATGGGTTCCAAAAATCTGTACTAAAGTTTGATGTGATAGAAACAAAAATAAGAAAACCCAAAAGTAGAACTAAGAGGCAGCTTCAAATCTCTCTTTAGTCTCTTTCTACCTGCAGCAGAAACACAGTGAACCATATCACACCACTTTTGCTTAACCTTAGATTTCCAGGCCAGTGAACAGATGGACCCAAATTGTTAGCACATGAGTTACTTTTCACTTAAAGATGGTTCTGTGTGCAATCTATGTCACAACGGATGATGGAAATGGCAAGTCTGGCGATCTACGTCAGCATCCTTTTGTTTAAATATTATTTTTATTTTATGTGTACAACTGTATTGCCTGCATGGATGTAGGTGCACCCAAGCCATGCAATGTCCATGGAGGTCAGAAGAAGGCAATTGATCCCCCTGTAACTGGAGTTACAGAAACCTGGTTAACTGCCACATGGGTGCTGGGAACCAAACGCGGGTCCTCTGCAAGAGCAGCCAGTGCCCTTAACTGCTGAGCCATCTCTCCAGCCCCCTACTTCAATAGTCTTATATACAAAATTAATGATCATTATGTCTGCATTAAAAAACAGGGTTCCATGCACATTTCTTTTTCAGTAATAAAAGGCAAAAGTAATACAAGCTTACACGCAAGCATCTTAAAACCTAGTCCATGTTTTAAAATGATGTTTTATTTCACATGTGATCAGAAGATCAGATGTGTCTCACTCTCTATTCAAACCCAATTCTATTATAGGGCCCACTCAGGCTTGTCAAGGACAGAAATAACTACTAAATATATGCAGCGTGTGGTGATTCTGAGAAACACCTTTCTGAGTAAAATGATGTCAGGTTTTAGCTCCCCACAGAGAAGCACTCCCTTCCCAGTAGTGGAGCTCACAAACATGTTGCATTATGCCTTTCCTAGACTCTGCAAGTGAGGATCCATCATTATCAGTTTCTTGTTACCACCTATGTGCTTTCTGTATCTTTATTCAATAACGAATACAAACAATTGTTAACTGGATAATAAGGTTTTCTTTTCCTCCTAGACAGATATAAATGCTTTGTTTCTTCCTTCCCTTGAATGAATAAATAACAGTTGTAGGTTATTAGACAGTCTAGCTGGAATATATATACATATATATATGTATATATATTTGGGTCTTTTGAGACAGGGTCTCCCTATGGCCCCAGCTGTCCTGGAACTCACTATGTAGACCAAGCTGGCCTTGAACTCAGAGAGATCCACCTGCCTCTGCCTCCCAAGTGCTGGGATTAAAGGCATGCGCCACCTCACCTGGCTACATTTTAAATCATGAAAATTAAGCACTTGATCCCAAGGTAATTTGTGGATTGTATGTTGTCATAAGTGATGGAAAGGTAGACGGTAATGAGGAAGGGATGTATTTTTGAGTTGGATATGGAAATAGTTTAATTTAGTTGTATTTGCGCATCCCTTACAGAATTGTTTTAACTAGGGCTGATGGGGTTGAGGTGGGAGGAAGGGGCAACATTGGACAGATCAGCACCACAACCTTATGTAGCTGGAGTTAAGTGAGAACTTTGATTCAGCCCCAAACGCTCTTGGATATAAAAGGTGTAGATGGAGAGTTTTACATAATTGTCATTCCACAGCTGAGATGTGAGGAGAGGAAGACGGGAAACTCTGTCTTCCTGAGCTGAACTTCAGTAAGGAACGTTAAGCAAAGAGCTGGGGGATACGCCAAACCCTTCCTCATAAAGAGCTATCCTGGAAGGGAAGAAATCCAAGGCTGAGCCCAGATCATCCCGTAGCACCAGCTTCTGTAGGGTGTGTGTTTTCCTACCAGCCTGCTCATGGTGGGCTCACAGTGAGTAACTCTGAATGAATGAATGAACAAACGAATGAATGAATGAAACAACAAATTACCCTGTGTTGTCTGTGTCACTTTAATTGAATAAATCTTGAAACTATCTCATATGGTACTTTATAATCCCCATAGTTCTTCTTTTATTACTGGCATGAAGCATAGTGAAGAAAATATTGATGAAACAAATGCCTCATATTGCTTTAATTATAAAAATTTCTTGGTCAACTAATATGAAGGAGAACAATTTCTGACTAAAGGTCAGTAGGGAATGTTCATTCCCTCATCCCTTCGTGTGCTGTTCTCACCCTTCCGTCATCCTCCCTTGCTAATAAGTAGTTACAACAAAACTATAGGAGGGGGACGGCATGTCACAGGTCATTTGACAAGTGGCTTTGGGTGCTGTGTCTTCATTAACGCATGCAAATTATGATGCATGCACAGTAAAATATTCGAATGTTCTCCCTACTCAAACACCATAGCTTTAAAATGCTATGTTGATGTAACGTGACACAGGTAAAGGGCCCTGTACCTATCTCCAAATTCTCAGTTCCTGTGCATTAAGCATCATCAAAGGGTGATAGTGTTCCAGAGATGTAAAGTCTGATCTTGGAGGGGAAAATGTCCTTCCTCTTTTTGTGTCTATAAAACACACACACACACACATATATATATATATTATGATTATATACACATATCAAGGGTATTTAAATTTCTTGGATAGAGATTAGGAAAAATATGTCTAAAAAGGCTCTTGGGGTGACAATAGAGTAATAATAATGATAGTAATAATATAACCTAGAAACACTATTGTACTTTGTGTTTTTAGTTTATTAAAGATTATATTCTCTCCCAGGTTCTGGTTAATGGAACAAATTGTAGAGAACTAATAGCACAATGGGATCCAATATTTTAAGTGGTTGATCCAGTGCAGGGCTTTCAGGAAAAAGCTTGTTTTGCAGCGTGTGCTGAGGCTGAAGACTGAAGTGAGGTCGCTCTTGTTTGGATTGAGTTGTGTCATTTCTGCAAGACAGTCTAAACCTGAAGAAGACAGAGAGAAAGCTCTGTCCTGGACTGAAAACTGTGCAGTGAGAGCTCTGCGTACTTGGACTCCCAGAGGGAAAGATCAGGCAGAGGAGCCTGCCCCGAGGACAGCAAGTGGGCACACATGTTCTACTTTGGATCTCAGCCATCTCTACCTCTAGCAAAAATATTTTACTTTATTTTCCTCTGAGGAAACATTAAATAGTGTTTCATTTTGTGAAACTGAAATTTTATTTATAATAAAATAAAATGGTCAGCTAGCATATTTTTGTCTTAATAAATTATGTCTGTAAATATTTAATAACCTAAGAAAAATTATTTCCAATGGAAATTTGTACCCTTCAAAAGACTATCATCTGAAGTCTAGAGACAACACAAGAGAGAATACTCTAAGTAATTGCTTTAATATTAAATAACACATATTTTTGTTAAGAATCATAGGGAATAGGTTTAAAAGAGATAAACTTCAGCTTATCATTATACTTGTTTTCCTCCACCTTTCACTATGATTTGATTATTGGTAACGTTTAGTGAGCATTCGAGACTATACATGGAACACTGTTAACTGCAATTGAATACAGAGTATCTCAATGCTATTAGAGTGCCATTATATAAGAGCTATTATTAACTGTGGCTCACAGTGATTAACTTTCCAGTGCTCACATAGCCAGCAGATTGCAGAACTGAGATCTGTATCAGGCTTTATCTCAACCCACAGCCCAAGGCTCAAATCTTAAACTCTGGTACAACTACTTCCAAAGAACTTCCCAGTATCCAACAGCACATGCCAGGAATAGCCATAGGGACTCTGCAAACTAGTGATTAAGAAGGAGGGGCATGATGCCTTGGCATGGCACCATGTGAGAATGATTTGAATGTTAGGATGGAGAAAGATTTGTCTTGAGTTTAATGAAGATTTCAACTGCTGCTTTTTGGTTCATTTTGTTTTGTTCTTTGAGACATATAATTTCCCAATGCATGAAAAGTGCTGAACAATTTTTCAGCTGAAGATATAATTAAACTGGATTTGTCTTTCACACAAACAGCTTTCCCAGTTATTTATACTAAATCACCAGGATTTTCACAAGTCTCAAGTGACCACTACTGTGATTGGAAAGCCCTCTCTGCCCGTGTTTTGATAGAAGCACTTACCCTGATATCATCTGGAAAGTGGAGCATGTTATTTCCATTTCATTGCAAATGATTTCTGAGTGATCTTTTATTATAACTATGGCTAATAAATTAATGACCTTGGGATCTAGGAAGAGGAAGTCTCCTTTAAAATAAAGGAGAATGAATGTCTTTTCAATAGTATCCTTTCCTTTGTGTGGGCGTGCATGTGTTTGTGATATATGTACATGTTCATGTGTGTGTTTGTGCATGTGGAAACAGGAGGCAAACATCACGTGTCTTACTCAATTGTTCTCTGTCTTATTTTATGAGACAAGGGCTCTTACTAAACTTGGAACTTACCAGCTGGCTAGTGTTCGTGGTCTGCGAGCCTCTGGGGTTCTATCTCTGTCTCCCAAGCACTGTCATGCTGAGGCTCTGAACTCAAATCCTCATACTTGCATGGTAAGCACTTTACCAACTGAACCATCTCTGCAGTCCTTACAACAGTATCCATTTAATTAAAAATACACTTTTGTGAAATGCAAAATACACTAAATATGGCATTCATAGGAACTCCAGTCCAAACTACATGTTTATTCATATGTCT
The DNA here is from genome assembly GCF_000622305.1 of Nannospalax galili. Classification (NCBI taxonomy): domain Eukaryota; kingdom Metazoa; phylum Chordata; class Mammalia; order Rodentia; family Spalacidae; genus Nannospalax; species Nannospalax galili. The sequence continues at coordinate 2,142,099 of NW_008350535.1, forward strand.
GAGGAACTCTTTAAATTATCTGTTCTGTGCAGGGTAGCTTGAAAAAATTTATTCTTTGTTTCCAGCAAGTTTTACTCTATTTGTAAATAACTACCTAAGAAACACCCAAAGAAATATTTCAAGTAAATACATACCAACTTTAAAATTTACAGCTTCATTAACAGAAGAGTTGACAAAGACTCCAGTGAGCAGAAATATTGACAAAGAAAAGAAATATAAATTTGTGATTTAATTAGTCATTTTAGATTACTGTAAATTAGGTCAACATGGTTTGACTTTCTGGTATTAAAACAGTTATGTAGCTTATTTTTAATTTTAAAAGTATTTATGATTTTTGTGTATGTATGATGCATATGGCCACACATGCCAAGGCACATCCGTGGAGATCGGAGGACAAGCTTGTGGAGCCCGTTCTTTCCTACCTTTACAAGGGTTCTGGGGATGGAAATGGGTTTGTCAGACACTTGGTACAAGCTTTAAGTAGGTGAGCCACCTTGCTGGCTCACTTTTGTAGCTATTTTCCCATTCATATTAGCCTTATTCTTTCTTTAGTCATTGAAAATAAGACCATAGGGAGAAATAATCAGGCAGAGACAGGTTATTTTGTTTTCTTCCAAAGTTCACCCTGTTGTAGATGAAAGATGAAGAAAGTGAGTTTCAAGTCACAGCCTGTGGCATGAAAGAAGCCTTGACTAAAGAAATCTGAGTGCTATCTGATCTGGTAAAACTTTGGTAGCTCAGATCTGAAGCATCTGAAAGATTATTTCTCTGAAGCTAGAAAGAAACATGGCAAACAATAAGACACATAAAAGTTAGTGAAGACACTGATTTTATTGTTTTTTTTAATTCAACTTTAAAAGTTGGGATTAAGACATGTGCCACCATGCTTGGCTAATTTTCTTCTTAAAGAAGTTTTGTTCAACTTTTCAAAAGATTTATTTTATTTTAAATTACGCATATGTGTGGGTCTTTGCACATGAGTGAAGGTGTCATTAAGACTCCAGAAGAGGGTGCCAGATCCCCTGGAGCTGGAGTTACAGGTGGTTGTGAGCTGCCTGACGTGGGTTCTGTGGTCTGAGCTTGGGTCTTCTCCAATAGCAGCTCTTAATCATTGAGCCATCTCTCCAGCCCTTAGAGGGTTTTTTTTTTTTTTAAAGAAAAACGTTTTCCTATATTTTGTTTTGTTTTGTTACCTTTTCCTATAAGATGGTTGTTAAATGTTTAAACAGGCTGGGTTTGGGTTTGGTAATGATTTATTTCTGAAAATTTAAATAGGATCAGTGACATTATGAATGGGAAGTCTTGAATTCCAGTCACAGAAAGCTGCAGGCTTGAACCTTTTCTGGAGACCTGCAGCACTCTCAGACCCGGGATCCACACGGTCCCCAGAAGTGCAGGCAATCTGAATTAGAAGGGAAAGTAGAGCAGGGAGGTTCCTTACGTTCTCCTGAGTTGGCACAACACAAAAAGAATTTCCTTGTTCCACAGTTTCAATGGGTCAATAAAGAAATTAAAAGGAAAATTTAAAAATATCTTGAGAAAAATGAAGATTAAAAACACAACCAAAATTATACATTATGGGATACGAAAACCTCCTTCTATACCCATCTCTGTCTCTCTCCTCTTTCTCCCTTAGCTTTGTGAAGCAGGGTCTTGGTATGTAGCCCAGACTGCTCTGGAACTCTCTACATAGCCCAGGCTAGCCTCAAACTTGCAATTCCCCTTACTCAGCCTCTTGAGTTCTGGAATTATAGGTGCATACTCTCATGTCCAGCTACCAAAATCAATTCTAACAGGAAAGTCCAATCAATAGCCAGCTATATCAAAAAAGAAGAGCTCAAGTAAACAATCTAACATTGTAGATTATGAAACTAGAAGAAGAAACTAAGCCTGAAGTTAGCAGAATACAAGAAATAATAATGATTAGAGCATCAAGTAGAGGCTAGAGCAATGGGAAATCAACAAAATGAAAAGCTGATTTTTTGAAAAGAAAACCATCAAAACTGAACTAAGGGAAACAATAAGGACCCAAATACATGTAGTCACCAGTGAAACAGGAGACATAGCACAGTGCCATGGAATAAGGGTATAAGAGACTCCTCTGAGCAATTAGACACCAACAAATTGAACAACTTCAGAAAAATGGGTTGATTCTTGGACATACATAATGCACTACAACAAAAATAATGAAAGAATAGAAAATCTGAACAGAATCCTATTGAGCAAGGAATTTGAGTTGGATTAAAAGTCTCCTATTTTGCTATATGTGCTGGCAAATACCTGTAGTCCTCATACTAAGGAGTTTGAAACAAGAGGATTGTGGGACTGAAGTCAGCTTGAGCAACAGAATGAGTTTTTCAACTTGTGCTTCATAGTGAGACCTTGTCTCCAAAAAATCAATAAATAAAGTTCTCCCATCAAACAAGAGCCCAGAACCAATGGCTTTACTACTCAATTCTACCAAACATCTCAGAGCTAATACCAACCCTTCTTGGACTTCCAAAAAACTTAAACAGAAAGAAACATTTCTGCTCTTTCCAAGACCAGCATTAATTTGATACTGTGTTAGTCACTTTTCTCTTGCTGTAATAGAAACTCCATGACCAAAGGAACATATAAAAAGAAGAGTTTATTTAAACTTAAGGTCCAAGGGGCAAGAGTCCATCATGGCAGGGAGACATGGTGGCAGAGGTGGCTGGAGATGGAGCGAGCGGAAGCCAAGCTCTCACATCCATGGGCAAGGCTTAAGAACTCTTTAAGCTGGCGCCCAGTGATGTGCTTCCTCCAGCCTAGCCACAGTTTCTATGACCTCCCCAAACAGCGCCACCAACTGGGAACAAAAATGTCCAAATACTTGGTGCCTATAGGGGACATTGTCATTCAAACCATCACAGATACCAAAGTCAAAAAGAATGTTTCAAGAAAAGAAAATTGTAAGTCAGTATTCTTGATAACCACAGATATGAAATTACTCAAAAAATATTAAAACAATTGAATTCAGTGGCATAAAGAAGCATCCAATACAATCAAGTGGGATTCATCCTGAAATAGAAGGATGGTTCTCCCTACATAAACCAATGAATGTGATATATCTTTTAACACAATAAAAGACCAAAAATAAACCATAGGGTTGTTTCATTACATACAGGAAAAAATGCATTTGGCAAAATTCAGTATCCTCTCACCAAACTGTGTATGGAAAGAATGTACCTCAACCAAGGAAAGGTCAAGCATGAGAGCCCACAGCTAACATTACACTCAATGGTAAAATATTGAAAAACTTTCCCTTAAGACTTGGAACAAAGCAAGGCTATCTATCTTCCTGACTTTTACTCAACACAGTACATACATATATGAGTCACTTA
>NW_008350535.1:2145825-2170012 GCF_000622305.1 Nannospalax galili
AAATATTTAGGAATAGATTTAACCAAGGATATGAAAACTTGTGTACTTAAAGCTATAAAAAATTCATGGAAGAAACTGAGGAAAACATAAAAGGAAAGATAATTCATGTTCATGAATTGAAAAAAAATTTAAATGTCCGTACCATCCAATGTGATCTATAGGTTTAATGTCATCTCCATTAACATTGCAATGTAATTTTTCATAAAAATAGGAAAAATTCCTATCATTTATAAGAAATCACACACAAAAATGACTTCTAAAGGTTCATGGCAGTGATGAACACAAACAAACAGAAAGCAAATTTCAAAGCTGTATTGCCTGATTTCAAAAAACCTGAAAGGTAATTAAATAATAGTTATTTAATTTAGACAGCCGAGTGCTGAAAAAATAGACACATCAATAGATGGAACACAGTGGAGTCTAGAAATGAGTCCACATATGTAACATTGATTGATTTTTGACAAAGTTGCCAGGAATATGCAGCAGGAAAAACAACTTCTCCAATAAATTATGTTGTCAATGTCTGCATGCAGAAGAGTGGACTTGGTCTCCTATCTCACACTGAAAACAAAAGTCAAGTTCAAATGGATTAAATGTTTAAATATATGACCAGATACTGTAGAACTATTAGAAAAAAAATGTATAATGGCCATCGATCTGGGTAATGTTTTCTTTATTTAAAATTTGACTCGAAGTGTGTAGGCAACAAAAGCAAACAGAGAAATGTAATCACATCAAATAAAAACAAGAATAAAATAAAAATGTTTGGAGATAACCTGTCATTGTGACAAAATATTTGCAAGCTGTATACCTTGTAAAGGCTTAGAATAATCAAATAATCCATTTAGAGAAGGGAGAGAAGAGAAAGGAAAGGAGAGTGGAGGGAGAGGTGGAGGGAGGAAAGGAGACAGAGGAGGGAAGGAGAGGGAGAGAGAAGGGGGAGAAGGACAGACAGAGAAGAGAGAGGGAGAGAGACGGAGAGACAGAATGGAGAAGGGAGGAAGGGAGAGGAGATTAGAAGAAAGGGGGAAAGAAGATTCCTCCAATCCACATAGGCATTTTTCTAAAGAAGATGCATAAATGACTAACAGACCTGATTAGCTTCCTCATGGCAAGAATTATTTGTAAAAAGAAAATTAAAAGCACAATGAGCTGCCATCTCACACCTACTTGTTAGAGTAGTCATTACAGAAAAGATGAAACTTGTGATGAGACTGTGAAGAGAAGGGGAGCCATGCTATGACAGGTAGGAATGCAAATTAGTACAGTGATTATGGATAGCTATCAATTTTCTCCAGGGACTAGCTCCCTGTGAGGTCATCTAATTCCAAGTGGACAGCCCTAGACATAGGAACACATGGGCACCACTAAATGAACTCAGTGCATTATCAAAGTATTATTTGAGCAAACAAAATCACCTCTGTTTGGATATTCACCCTACAGATTTAAACTCAGCTTGTTGGAGAGATGCTGGACCCGCATGTTAATTATAGCACTACTTAAGCTGCACAATTTATGGAGTCAGCACAAGTGTCCATCAGTATATGAAAAAATAAAGAAAATGTGATGTAGGGGCCGCAGAGACGGCTTATCAGGTAAAGACTGGCTGCTTTTCCAGAAGACCCAGGTTTGCTTCCCAGCACCCTCTTGACATCTAACAATTGTCTGCAACTCCAGTTTCAGGGGATTCAATACCCTCTTCCAGCATCTGTGGATAGGCATGTATGTGGTGCACTTACATACATGTACACAAAACACTCATACACATAAAAATAAACAAATATTAAAAAAGAAAATGTGGTGTGTATACACTGGGATACTAGTCAACCTAAAAAAAGACAAATTCTGTCATTTGTGATAACATGGATGAGGAACATTATTCTAGTCAAATAAGCCTGACTTAGAAGACAAGCATTGCACAGTCACTCATCAGCGGCATCTAAAACAGACAGAAGCAGAGAGTAGATAGAGGGAGAGGAGCTAGGGAAGGGAAGATGATTCGACAGTAAAAACGTCTCAGAGAAAAGGAACATCTTAAATTCTATTACACAGCATAATGAATATAGCCAAATATTAAAGAATGGTACCTTTCAAAGTCACCAATAGCAAATGTTCTCATCACCAAATGTGTATAAGTATTTGGGGTAGTGACTGTCAGCTTAACTAGTCTGCACTGTATTCCTATATGAGGGCATCACTTTGAATCTCATAAATTTGTACAATAATAGAATTTACATAATTAAAAAGAAAGAAAAATAGAGAAAGTCTGCTTGCCTTCCCCTCAGACAAAGCATTGAAGTCTAATAAACAGATTTTCCTGTTCCTAGGGTTAGAGCCAAGGTACCCTCTGTCAGCTGGTAGGGATCACCCTTTGCTTGTCTGGACAGTTCCTCCAAAGTACAAATTTTACTCAAGCTAAATCTCTTGAAACCTCGTACTGAGAAACTCCTGTACCGTTAACTCCAAGCTGCCAAATCCATTTTGGTTTGCCTTGGTTCCACTAGACAATTATGATCTGATATGTATTTGCTTCATTCTAAGTAGGTGTTGCTTTGAAATCCGAGTTACATCAATATGTTATTTATTTGGTATCTTTCTTTATTGCTATAAGTTTTTCTCTTTAATGTTACTTCTGCTATATCATATAGGTTTTAATATACTTTTAACATTTATTTAAAGAAATCTTTAAATTAAAATAATATTCAAAGACACATTGATTATTCAGAACTGTATGTGTACATGCTTTAAAATCCTTTTTAAAAAATCCTTTCGGTAAATGCAAAGGATTATGATTACTGGTGTTCATGCCCAGAACATGCATAACTTTGTAAGAAATTGATAAGCACTCTTCGAAATGGCTGCAAAATGTTTACACTCCCTTTGAGAATGAGAATTCCTGTTGCTCCACACTCTCACCAGGGTTTGATGACATCAATGTTTTGCATTTTTGTGATTGATTGTGCTGTATATTTGGTCATGTCTCTTTGTGGTTTAAAATTTCATTTCCTGATGACATGTTATACTGAATGTTTTTGCATAGACTTACTTGCCTTCCATGTTTTCAGTTTTCTTAATCATTTTCAAATCAGGCTATTTTCAATTTCCTTGTCACCAAGTCTTAAGAATTTTTAAAAGTTTACCTCTTAATTTTTATTTTATGTGTATGACTATATTGACTGCATGTATGTAAGTGCATCCTTGTCATGCAGTGCCTGCAGAGGTCAGAAGAGGATGTTGAATCCCCTGAAACTTGAGTTATTAACGCCTGTTAGCCACCATGTGGGTGCTGGGAATCAAATTCCGGCCTTCTGCAAGAGCAGTCAGTTCTCTTAACTGCTGAGCCATCTCTACAGCCCCTTAAGAATTTTTATAGAATCTGGATAATGGTCCTTTGTGCTTTTTGCAAATATTTTCTTCCAGTGTTACTATTTTATCCTTCTTTTCACATTGCCTTTCACAGGACAGAAATTAATTTTAATGAAGTCCAGCTTATCAATTGTTTCCTTAGTGTCGTATCCATAATAAAGCCACTGCTTTATCCAGTCCTGGATTTCTTTTATTATTTATCTCCTAGGGGCTTTACTTTTGTATTTTACACTGAAGACTCTGATTTATTTTGAGTTGGTTTTGGTGAATGATGTGAAGCTTTTGTAAAGATTTACTCTTGTATCTGTAAATATTTGTTTTTTCAATACTTGTTAAAAAGAAAATCCATGCTTCATTTAATGACTTTGGCTCTTTTGCCAAAGGCAAGCTCATTTATGTGGTGTATTTCTGGGATCTCGGTTCTGATCTATTGATCGGTTTGTCTGTTTTTCACTGTGTGTGCTGTTGTGCTTGCTATGACTTTAAACTGTGTTGGTAGTAGACAACAACCATCCTTGACATTCTTCTTGGACATCAATACTGGGTCGGCCCTTAGAGTCTTTGCATTTTTTTATTTTATTTTGTCAGAAGAAAGCACAAATACAGTTCTTCATTACCACAAATGATGCTGTCAAGTTTCCTGCTTTTGGGGATATTCAGGGATCAGTACATTCAGAGGATGGATGAGCTTCAGCCTGCAAACCACCATCAAGAACATGGTGTCTAGCTTGCCAGGTAAATATTGGCACCTTTTCATAAACTTTAGAGTTAGTATGTGTCAATATCCACACTGTAACTTGTTGGTATCTATAGAGCTGTTGGGAAGAGCTTCCCTCTTTAGGATTCTGGACATGGAATGCCTCTCTATATGATTTGATTATTCTTTGATATCTTCTTATAAAGATTTTGTGTTATTCTTACTGGTTCCTAACATAGACCTTTGCTTTATTCATTATTCCCCATTCTCCTTCACAATGCTCTTTCCCCACTGACTGTCCTCAGTTCACATCTCCTCTATTTCCAACCAATCGCCAAGTCATACAAAGTCCGTCAGGTAATACCTCCCCTTTCTACTCCTTCCTCGCAGCTCCAACTGTCATTGTTTCCATAACCCTTTATTGCCTTAAGTATTTTCTTGGTATTCAATTTTATTGAAAAATTGCCCATTCACTAAGATTCAGTTGTAGATTTTGCTGCTCTGGGATGACATATCCCTCTGCCAAGCACTTGCCTAGCCTAATGTGCTTAGTAGCTATGAATTTATGTTATAGGACTGTTATGAATTATATATAACACATATTTTTCTTTTGTAGACTAAAGTTCTTTAGATTTTGAAACTGAGTTTTGGATATTGACTGCTCTGTAGTCGCTCACAGAATTCTAGTAAATTCTTTCTTTTAAGAATGCAAAAGTAGAATTAATATCATTTCCATTTCTTCAGATGTAATGGTCTTTTAATATGATGAAGGGGTGAAGGCTATATGAATTGTGGTAGAAATTAGTGAAAAGATCATTATCACAAAATATAAGTTAAGTTTTATTTAACTAGTAACTGTTGTAGTTTCTTTCTTTCTTTTTTCTTAATGTGTATGTGTATATTGCCTGCATGTAGGTAAGTGCACCTGTGTCCTGCAATGCCGGTGGAGGACAGAAGAGGCTGTCGGATCCCCTGGAACTGGAGATACAGACAGTTGTTAGTGGCCATGTGGGTGCTGGGATTCGAACCCAGGTCTTCTGCAAGAACAGTCAGTGTTCTTAACCGCTGAGCCATCTCTCCATCCCCATGTTGTAGTTTCTTGTTCTGAGTTGATCCATAACCTTTTTTTCTGCTTCAGGAATCTCTAGAGAAATAGCTCTCAGAGGTTAAGGGCACTAGCTGCTCTCGCAGAGGACCTGGGTTTGGTTCCCAGCAGCCGCATGGCATCTAACAACCATCCACAACTCCAGTTCCGGGGGATCTGATGCCTTTTCCTGGCCTCCATGGGTATTGCATGCAAGTGCACTTACATACATGCAGGCAGGCACTCATACACATGAAATAAAATAAATGAAAATAAAATAACCTATTTTTCTGCTTCTGTTATAAAGGGAAGAACATGTATGCTTCAAATTGTACATGGTGTCATCACCTTTTATAGGTTATGTAGAAAGTGAAAGAAAAAATAAAGAAGGGAGTGGTTCAAATTCTGTTTCTGATGAGGAAAATGTACTCTGAGGATCAATGAAGTTAAGTCTTCTGAGCTGAAATAATATATTTACATATTAGTTCTTGGTTATTATTTGTAATTAAGCACTTATTTTGTGATTAAAACATTACTTTGAGGATTTTACCTTAATGAGTACTAGGAGAGAATCTTTTTGTAGTTTACTTGCTTTACAGAATTGAAAATATCAGTCTATTTTGTGCCTTGTGATTTGCAGGAACCATCAAAGACAAAGATGCTTAAATTATGCTTGAAATATCAAAACAGCTTTAAAGCTGAAGCTTATTATCTCTTTCCTACTGGCAATGCCTTCTTTGTGCTATAAAGAGGTTTTTTTCTTTTTTAAAGCAAGAACAAAAGTGTATTGTCTTGGCAGAAAGAAATGCACATTAAAAGAAAATCTTGGGAAGAATTTGTACTTAAAGGCTTATGCTTTTATCACTAGAAACCTAATCACATAGTGTTTCTCCCTTCTTTCCCCCACTTCAAGAGTATATGGGAAGTAGAATAAAATTTACTCATAATTTATCTTTTTAAAAATGTTTATTTTTATTTTACGTATTTCAGTGTTTTGCCTATGTGTATGTATGTCCATCATAAGCATGAAGTGCTCACAAATGCCAGAAGAGGGCATCAGATACCCTGAACTGGAGTTACAGATGGTTGTGAGTTGTCATGTGGGTGCTCAGAACTGAAACTGGGTCATCTGTAGGTGTAGCTATTTCCCTTAACCAGTTCCCAATAAGCTATATCCCCAGGCCGCATAATTTCCTCTTAAAAAAAAAAAAGTAGAATAGACTTTATTGCAACAAAAATGTACTTCTATAAAATATGTTTTGGGCATTTTGCCTTAATGAACTTGCCAATTTCCTTAGCACTTACTTTTTGAACAACCTTTATAAAGCCATGAGTCTTAGGCTAAGTAGCCCTTGAGAGCTACTATAGTTAGTTCTATAACTCTTCATGACTGAAGAGTTAATGAGGTTGGACTAATGTGACCTTGGGTTTGTTTAGAAAATACCATGGACAGTGGGATTAGAACTATTTGTGCTACCAAAAAATTAATAAATAAACAAATAAGACATTGCATTTGTTCATGTGTGTATAGACATTATATCATGCCGACTCTTTCCACTGAACCAGTTCATACACTCACTCATTCACTTTCATGTTCCCTCACTCATTCTCCAAACTGTTTTGTGATGATTTCTGAGAACAGTTTCCATGACATTTTCTTTTGCTGACAGAGTCTTAATAGTTGAAATTTTAGGTGAGTTTATAAGATATTTATAAGATAATTACAGATTATGAACAGCTAAAAAGCTGACGGAAATGTTTACTGAAAAACTTCACAGTCTTTCAGAATGAAGCAGAAAGCCAGTTTCTTTGGACTACTGCGCACAGTAAGAAGACACTTTGTCTTAAAACATAAAAGCAGTCTTTTTTAGACTTTGTTTCTCTAGAAGAAAGAGAACCTGAAGCCTGTGAGAAGTCCTTCAGCAGGAAACCAAGCTGTCAGAACGCTAACATCCTCCCCATCCCCAGTCCCATCCTTGAGAGAAATTTGGCAAAGGCAAAAACAGGATTGTAATGTCAGATACTTCTGAAGTTCTGGAGAAATGAACACAAACATGTATTTGCACAGACAGATTTTGATCATGAGCTGCAAATTAACAGCTCTCTAATCAGCACCATTATACTCCACATGAAAGATCGGACTCAAACATGTGGATTCCTGTTAGCAGCTGAGGAGAGTGCCTGTCTTACCTGAGTGTTTTGTTTGGTGAATTTTTCAAGCACTACTGTCTTATTATGTAACTGCTATAACAGGCATTACTGTCTTGGGGCAGTAAAATGGCCTTGGCCCCTTATACTTTTTTCCATTTTCTGATTGTCCCTATAATATCCTCCTGCTCTCTTTGGGTAACCCACTCCGTTGACTTGAGTTGATGGGTGTTAGGTGTGGTTTTAGGCATTGTTTTATAGGCTCTTTGTTTCTGCTCTCATTGCATGATCTGTCTCTAGTGAGAAATGACAGCACGTGGTTTGATGGACTTTCGTTTGTTGTTGGTGTCATAATTTTATGGATCTAAATCTTTACCAAGAGCTCCCTGTTTAGCCTTCTTGGTTTATGTCTCACATAGGGGCATTATTTTTCAGTCACAATTGAATCCAGAGGTACATTCAGCCATGTACAGCTGTGCTGGAGCTATCACTACCTGGGAACAACTAGATCCTCATAGACTATGGACCCTCCCGCAGTTCATCCACTATTCTCATGGTGAGTGGCACTATGGAAAGACCTTATGTCGTTTCTAACAGGCTATCTTAATCCATCAATTTCTAGAATATTCTACCTCAAAAAACAAGAGGGTGTGATGTTTGATCGTATTTCTTCTAGGAGACTCTGCTTTCTTGTGACAATCCTGCCCACCACTGGACTGGGTAGAAAGCTACATTTGTCTCACCGTCCATCATATTGCCCTTTCCATAGGACATCAGAGTCTTACTTATTCAACATTTGAATGAGTGACCACTAAAAGATGACTTGTTTCTGTCCAACTATGTGAAGAAATAGTTTGTGGTATTTCATGGGGAAAGAATTTCCACCAGTTACTTTGAAACATTTGTTTTTACTATTTAAACTAGTTATTTAAATATCTTAGGTTTTTAAAACTCATTTCATCTATATCACTGTACCTCATGATGAAAAATATCAAAGATAAAAGAAATGAAAGATATACATGTGAAAATCCAGCCTGGATCACCTTTAACTATGAAGCCAGTGACACCTGTCACCACATTTTGAGGCAAGCAAGCACAGAGAACAGTTTATCAACCTGGGACTCCATTTGGTTTGTGCCATGCATACATTCCTCTTCTAACCATGCAGCCTGAGACCTTTACCTCCATTTACTCTGCACTCCACTCTGGCAGCTCACTACAATGAAGAATCTGCTAACCGAGCTCCACATACACTCACTCTGAACAATGTAATACTTTTCTACACACCCTAACAACTATCAATCTAGATTCCATTCAATGGTACTTTGGTTATGTCTGGGTATGAAAGTAGGATGACCAGTATAGGCTGAACTAGTTTTCGGTGCATGCATGATGAAATTTTAGGGAGTGTCCTCTACCTACTATCTTATGCCTATGCATAATTTGGAATGCATATGATTAAAATCAGATGCATTATTGGAAGAGACATGCGCAGTACAAAAAAAGGTTAAATAATCTGTAAATCGAGATAAAGAACTACCACACTACTCCCTTAGCAGATGTGATTTAAATGAGGTGTCCCCCATAGCTCAAGTGTTGAACATATGGTCAGTTGGGGTTGCTGTTTGGGGGTGGGGGTCATGGAATCTTTAGTAAGGTGTGCCCCTGCTGCAGGAAGCATGTTACCAGGGGCAGGCTTTGAGAGTAGATAGCTGTGTCCCATTTCCTGTTTGTCTCTCTGCTTCATGTGGGTGCTTGAAGATGGGAGCTCTCAGCTTTTTGCTCCAGCTGCCTCCTGCCATGCCTCCCCATCACGATGGACTCAACCTTCTGAAATCATAAGCCCAATAAACTCCCTTCTATGCGTTGCCTTGGTCATGGTGTTTTATCACAGCAGCATTAAAGTAACTAATACAGCAATCTGACTCTTGTGATCCTCACCAAATGAAACTCCAAATAATAATGGAGATGCTTGAGTCTTCCCACTCATGTGGCCCACTATCAATCCTGACCATGCATATGACTTGTTCTACCACTTTGTTTTGAATAAAGCATTCTCACTACTTTTGCAAATCTTTATGCTCTTATTTTAATGCTTTGAAAAATATGCCATGAGCCTGGAAACACCCAGCTCAGATACCAGTCACTGGTAAGAATTTTACATTCTTTTTTAAAAAGCTATTATTTCAACATCTAATTCTGTATTGATTTTATATTAATTTTGTGTTGGCATGTACCAAATTACTCTAAGTTTGGTAGCATAAAACCACCAAACCCAATTATTCATTTCTAGTTCTATAGGTCAAATTGTGGGCAGGTACTCTATATAACAGGCTCAAGGTTGGTGTCAGGTGCCTTTCTCCCTAGCTCTCTACCATATTCATTGAGGCAGGGTTTCTCACCTGAACCCAGAGCTCACTAATATGGCTAGTATCCCTGGTCTCTCTCTTCCTGAGTAGTAGAATTACAGGCAAGCACCATGTTTACCCAGCATTCATGTGGGTTCTAGAGATCAGAACTCTGGTTCACATACTTGTGCTGCAAGCAGTTTAACCACTGAACCATGTGTTCCAACCCCCACCCCTCTTTTATTGAGACAGTGTCTTGCTATGTAGCTCTGGCTGGCCTAGAGCTGACCTTGAACTTGAAGCAATCTTTCTGCCTCTGCCTCTTAAGTGCTGGAATTATAAGCATGCATCACAAGACACAGCAGATAACTATAATAATTTATCTTGAGCTGTTCCTTAGGGTAGTGATTAATGACATAGTAGAGCTAGGCTAATGGAAACCCTATTTTATGATAAAATCATATTCAGTTTTATGTTTATTACAGAAAATGGAAATAGAGCATTCATCCAACTCTTCCAAGATGATATCAAAATATATAAAAAAAGAATGAGGTGAAAATCTAGCCCTCGTTCTTTCCTCTAGAAGGCACTACAGATGTTGGCAAGCCCCCAACTTCTCCAGAGTCTGTTGGATGGTTAACTCCTGAACAACAAGAATATTTTGTGGAGTCAGGAAACAGCTTCCTAGTTAAGTATTGTGAAAATAAACAGGGATATTAAGGGAACAAATTGAAGAATCCCTGGTAAAGATCCCATCAACCCAAAGGGGAGGAGTTGCTTCCTTCTGCTTCCCTTCTAAATCTGAAAGAACACCAAATGCTTGCATATAGCCTGAAGTGAGTCATGATCATCAATTGGGTTATGATTATAATAGCCATAGATATATAATGTTCTGGTCCCTCCTAAAGGAGTCAGAACAAGTCAGAATTCCAGCTGTGTCTCTCTCAACCTTTTGCTTGTGTATTAAGCCAACTATCAAATATCTGCTTCCATTTGGAAATACGTGGTACTGAGCCATCAGTACAGGCTTCTTCCTATAGTATCTGTTTCCTATTCCTCCTGCATTACATAGATATGAACATGAAAATTGTCATTCTCACCGTGTAAGAAATGTAGAGTGATATTTTGTGAGTTTGAAACATGAGGAAAATTCTTCAGGGAAAATACATTTATTGTAGAATTCCTTCTTCTGAGTTCAGTACTTAGAAGTAGAGCAATGAGCAAGTGGTTCATAGTGCTTCCATCTCTTGTGAAGATGATGAAAACTGTGTATCTTTCCCTGCTCTAGCCTTGAAAGGAAAGACATTTATTTATTTAGCATTAAATCTTGGTATAAACAGTAAAATAGTTTAGTTTAGCAAGAATCTGGTGTTTAGAGGTTTGTATGAGAAAGACTGGATCACAAATAATTACAAAAGTTGTAAAGAAGTAGCTTCCAAATGGCCTTTTAATGCCAATATGAATTATTTATGCAAATTGAGGAAACATGTTTTAGCTCATTGATGGAGTGTTCATGAAAGCAAAGGTAATATTTGATGCTTACTTTGTGGTTATGGCTGAATTTGCAGATGCTAAAAAGCATCTATAATTAGGAGTCCAAAGACTGATTAGATTTCCTCAGATATCAAATGCCTGAACCTAACCTGTGATAAGTGCTAGATGGCAACCAATTTGAACTGTGTAAATGATCAAAGAAGGATAAAAGAGCATAAGATCAATGCAGTGGTGGTGGGGGGTCAGGATTTATTTGTTTCCTGACATCCCAATACTTGCGCTTATTCTTGATCCTGTTTGATCATGATGATTAGTTCCTATTGCGGACAACGTAATGATAGACGTCTACTTTCATTCCTGGTTGCTCCATCTTCCTCGTTCCACATGACTCGAGCTCTAAGGGTGAGAGTAAAGAGCATCCACAGTAGGAGCCTAGGAACCTGTCCCCTAATGAAAGCAACAGGGATGTATAAGTTTAAGCTGATAACTGATTGCATAGACAACTTTTACTCCAATAACCCTCACTCCTCTCTGCCTCTGTTATTGTTGTTTCCTTTTGGTGCTTTTATGATAATTCTCTAATCAACTACATTGACTTTGCCTTAAAAAAATTAGAAAGATACAGATTTTCTCATACCCAGAAATCAAGAATGACAACTGTGTTTCTCTCCTCTTGTTTTTTAATATCCAATACCCAGGACAGATTTAATAAATATCTGTTAAATATAGTTAGATTTTTCACATGCCAATGCATTGGAAACAAGAAAAAATATTTTAGATCGATTGACTTAAACACTACAATCCATTTCCAGTATAAGTAACACTCTACATTAATTTGTATGACCAACTAAAACTCACAGTAAAACAGGACCCCAGGAAAAGTATCCCACTGGGAATTCCAAGATCTATAACATCTTTTGGCATTTCAAGTCATTATAATGGAAACATACCCCCTAAAAGCCATCTAACTATTTATAAACACACTTTTGTCCTGGTTTCCTAAGGTATTCAGTTGTTATTTAAATTGTCAGCAAAATATAGGAATTAATAAAACTGTGTGACCAAAGCTGGAATTATCTAAATTTTTTATTAGCTGTTTTCATTCTTAATTTGTAGTTTTCTCTTCAACATATACTTGATTGAATTTTTGTGCATTTCACACAATACATCTTAATTCTATTCAGACCCTTTCCCCATCTGCATCCTCTTTTTGCCCTCCCACCAGATTTCATGTTCTGTCACATATGTTAAATTGCAGAGTCACGTTTGTGTCCTCAGATGTCCTTTGATACAAGTTCATCCACTGGAGCCTGGTCAGCCTATCTAGCATCACTCCCTTAAAGAAGACCAACTCTCCCTCACCCAGAAGTAATCAGTTGCCAATGGTTTCTAGCCAAGGTTGGGGCTTCTTACCCATTTTCCCTAATTCTATGCTGGGTTTTTGGCAGGTTTGAGTTTGCACGGGTCACATCCATGCTCTTACCATTGCTATAAGTTCATATGAGCAAGTTTCCAGAAACTTGAAAACTTGTTCCTTTGTGGACATCCACCACCCCTGGCTCTTACAGTCTTTCTGCCCCCTCTTCCATGATGATGCCTGAGCCTTGAATGGCTGAGGCTTAATAACCACAGCAATGTCTAGCACAACAAGTTATTTCTATTAGCACAGTATTGGTACTTTTATCTTGTGCTTATTCAACAGCTATCTAATTGGTCTTAAAGCCTGATCAATGGGAGGGAACTCATGTGTAGTACTGTAAAGAGTAAAATACACATGCATGGAGAGTTCATAGATCTTAGAGAAAAATCGACATGTGTGTCTGTCACATCTGTAAACAAATGCAGTTTTTCTTTCCTCTTCATCTGATTGCTTTGTTGTTTGTTATATTGAACTATAATCGCTCACTAAGACCTTCATGATAGCATTTTCCTTATCTCACATCATGTACATCCACAAGTGTCACATGAGAAATTACACTTTACACCATTACCTCATGTTCAGTGTAAAATGAGGGTGCGTGCAGAACCTGGATAAAAATGCATGCTATTAGTTCAGCCATTGCCTTACTACATTCACCACTCAGCAAACAATTTTCTTTTTCAACAGATGGAGACTGGTACAGAGGTCCACAGCTGGTAACACACAGAGA
Organism: Nannospalax galili; assembly: GCF_000622305.1. Classification (NCBI taxonomy): domain Eukaryota; kingdom Metazoa; phylum Chordata; class Mammalia; order Rodentia; family Spalacidae; genus Nannospalax; species Nannospalax galili. The sequence continues at coordinate 2,159,113 of NW_008350535.1, forward strand.
ATAAGTGTCCAAGAGATGCCCAGCTCTAAGTGACACATCTACAATGGAGCCTCTACACCTAAGACTCATGGAACATAGTGGAACACGGGGCAGAGAATACTAATGCATCTCTCAATCTTACCAGTGAAGTTTCCTCATGCAACAGAGTGCAATGCACATAGAAAACCACAACTGGCCAAAGTGTAGAGAATAAGAATCTGAAGAGTGTAGATCCCTGAACAGGACTCCTATATTAAACTTCACCCACTCAGGGCTCAGGGACCATGGTGGAAGAGGAAGTAGAAAGATTGTAAGAGCCAGGGAGGAGGTGGATGACCATATGGAAATAGAGTCCTACAGGCTCCTGGGACCTTGCTCATATAAACCTACAGTAATGGTGTCAACATGCACAAGACCCATGCAAACTCAAGCAGACAAAATCCAGCACAGAACTAAGGAAATGGGCAGCAGACCCCAATCTTGCCCCCCTCCCCAAAATATTAGCAGCTGATGACTGCTGGGTGAGGGAGAGTTGATCTTCTTTAAGAGAGTGACTCTAGATAGGCTGACTAGACCTCGGTGGATAAACTTGCATTGAGGGATGTCTGGATACACAAACTTGACTCTATAGGTCTTATGTATTCCTGTGGATGGGCTGTAGGGGGTGTAGACAGGAGAGGGGTCTAAATATGATAAAGGTGCATTGTACAATGTGCACAAATTGAATAAAAATATACATTGAAAAGAAAAGAAACAAGATTTCATTTACCTTCCTATTCTGTTAAAAATTCTGATATAAAAGTAAATGGTTTCTGTATGTCACTGAACATTTTCTTGACCTGCTGTCTTTATTATTACATTTATTGTGAGTCTCACAATATGAATATTTACTTATGTCTTTTTGTTTCCCTCTTTAAAATCTTACAGATATAAAAACATTTAAGAAATTCACTACTGATGAAAAATAATAGAAACAATGACTGCACATATCCTGTTCTGTGCAGGTCTCAGGAGAAACATCACTTCTTGTTGTGAGAACAATATGTATCTCTTATTACTGAAAGAGCCACGAACGACTATTAGGAAGGTAAGTAATGGTGATTCTTCTGTGAGTTGTCATCTCATCAGAGAACACTTTCAGCTGTGGGATGGAGGAGACGCTCCTTCCTACACTGTGTACTTCAAAGACACCGAAAGCAGAAAGTCAGGCTAAGAGTTCCTGTTACTGAATGGAAGATACAAGTAGAGATGAAGAGGCTGAAAATGCAGCAAACATTATACTGCAGCCAGTTCTGGTTCTAGAAACCATTTGGATAGGGTTCATTTCAAAGATCCAAATGGTAACAGAAACAACATTTTGCAACTATATCCAGCCCTGGGAGGGCATGGGATTTCAAAATATGCTATGTATTTTCTACTGCAATAAAAAATATTATTTTGCAACTATTACAGCTTTATAGTAAAAGAAGCTTCAGCAAGTTTTATTGGGATCTCAATTTCCACATTGATCCATGGTATGATTTGCCTTGTTTACAGCAAAATGTTTCTACGGAAAATTTCAAGCGACACTTTATTACCACTGCTTCATAAGTCAATTCTTGCTTTCACTTATAAAAAGCAAATTTTGAATGGAAGGCAATCTTTTGTTTCCAAAATGATGAACTTCTTGAACTTCTTTTTGTTCATCATTGTGACTAAAATAAACAAATTAGCAAAAAGAAACAAAACTTGGGCTGGAGTGATAGCTCACGCAACTGCTTATAAGCACAAACATGAGCCCCTGAGTTCAGTCCCAGCACCCTCATATAAAAGCTGAGTAGGATGAGGCATTGTAAGTCCGCAGTCCCAGCACTGGGGAATCAGAGACAGGAGGATCCCCAGGACTCACTGGCCAGCCAGTCTGGCCAAATAGGTGAACTCCGGGCTCAGTGAGAGACCCTGTCTTAAAAAATAAGGTGGATGGATCTGGAGAGATGACTTAGCAGCTAAGAACACTGGCTGCTCTTGCAGAAGACTTGGGTTCGATTCACAGAACCCATATGGCAGCTAACAACCATCTATAACACCAATTCCAGAGGATCTGACACCCTCTTCTGACTCCTACGGGCTTTGCACAACATTTGGGTGCACTTACATACATGCACGCAATACACTCATAGATGTAAAATACAAATAATAAATAAATAAAATATTAAAAAAATAAGATGGAGGGGGGTGGAGAGGAGACTTAGTAGTTTAGAACACTACTTACTCTTCCATAGGACTCAAGTTCAGTTCCCAGTGCCCACTTCAGGTGGCTCATAATCACCTTTAACTCCAGCTCCAGTGAGATCTCGCGCCTCTGTGGGCAACTGCGCTCATGTGCACATACCCTCCCCACAAAATTAAATCATAATACTCAATTTTAAAAATAAGATGGAGAAAGCTGAGGAAGGCATTCATTGACTGGCTTCCATATGCACATGTGCACACCTCATATATGCATGCATACACACATATAAACACATATACACACAACCATTTAATTCTAAATTAAGGTTCTTATATCCTAGTACTATTTGCATTTGGGCTGGATAATTATCTGTTCTGGGAGGATGCCCTGTGCTCCTTAGGACATTTAGCAGCATCTCAGCCTCTCTCTGCTCATTAGGTGCCAGTAGCACATTCCCAACCAGTTGTGATGAGATGACAACTCTGTAAATATTAGTGTCCACTATGGAGAATCATCCAGATTCTGGTCCTATCACCCACCTTGTTCTTTAGGATCCCATGACATAAAGTGACATCCTCAAAAAATTGGTGGCAATAAACAAATGTTACTGTGTGATAGCATACAGACACAGAGATTTTAAAATGTTTTTTAAATAAATTTTTAATTGAATTTTAGTGTGCTTCATACAGAACATTTTAATTTTCTTCATACCCCCTTCCCCACTGGCACCCTCTCATAGCCCCTCACTGGATTTCTGCATTCTGTTATTTATGGTAAGACCTATTGAGTCAATTAGTGTCCCCAGACATCCCTCAGTGCAAGTTCATCCACTGGGGTCTAGTCAGCCTATCTATACTCACTCTCTTAAAGAAGACCAGCTCTTTCTCACCCAGCAGTAATCAGCTGCCAATAGTTCTTTGGCTAAGACTGGGGCCTGCTTCCCATTTCTGCATTTCTACACTGGGTTTTTGTCCGCTTGAGTTTGCATGGGTTTGTGCGAGTTGACACCATTGCTGTAGCTTCATATGAGCAAGGTCCCAGGAGCCTGTAAGACTGTATTTGCATATGGCCATGCACTGCCTCCCCTGGATTTTACAAGTGTTCTGCTCCTTCTTCTGCAATGGTCCCTGAGCTCTGAGTGGGTGGAGTTTAATATAGGCGTCCTGTCCAAGGACCTACACTCTGCAGACTCTTATTCTCTATGCTTCGGTCATTTGTGTCCTTTTGTGTTCCTGGCCTTCTGTTGCATGTGGGAGCTTCATTGATGGGAGTTGAGAGATGTATTAATAGTCTTATGTGTAGAGGTTCCATCATAGATGTGTCACTTAGGGTTGGCAATTCACAGACGATCTCTGTGTGTTTCCAGTTGTGGAACTCTGTAACAATTTCTGTCGATTACCAAGGAAGCTTCTTTGATGAGTGGTGACTTGGAGACTTTCTGTAAATATAAAGATCCATATTGAGGACATAATACCAAATAACATACAGATTTTTATTAACCAAATTGCTATAATCTTTGACAAATTTAGATAGAAACAGTGGCTTAAAAATTGAAGTTCACAACTAAATTGGCACCAAAAAATGCTTCTATATGAATTATTTAAGCTAAATGCATTTGATATTCTCTGGGAGCAATAGTTATAATTCACAATGTAAATATGTATTTCAACACATCATGTTGGATATAACTATATGCAATTTTATCTGTCAGTTTAGAAATTCATTAGTGTGCTGCCTTCAGTAGGTGGCTGTCGTCTTTTATTCATGGGATAATCACTTATTTGGCATGTTTTGCCTGGTGTCCATAACTGGTAGCATACTATAAAAGGCTTTCGTAGCCATGACACACAAAGAGGACCAGCATGAATCCAAGGTGTAAGACCAATCTTCCTTTTTCTCATAGTAAATGTTCTAATACTACCTGTTGGTATAAGAAACTTGATTGGAATGGGCCAAGTACTTGGCTTCATGTCAAGAGCTATCATTTCTAGGACAGGACAGAGGTTATCCTAGGAGGGCTTCTCTTCCTATGAGAAAGTAGCACAGATACTTACCTTGAGCATGTATTTTCCCACATTCATTGATTCAGGACTTAGTCATATTAAACTCTGTAGTGCAGACATCATCAACATACTACCTGTGTGAAAATTATTTACATACCAGACAGAGAAAAGGATTACCTTTCCAGGAAGCTAAATCACAGTGGTTACAAGGACATGAGAGCTGTTAAGAGGCTAGATGCAAAAAAATGTGGGCTCATGATGACATCCAGGGGAGAAAGGCCATTGCAGTTACCATGTTAATTTTGATCTAGATAACCTTGAAAGATGAATGAGTAGGCACCGATCAATCATTTTCACTCACTCCATTTTCAAATGGGAAGCCTGGTATGACAAGGCATAAAGGGACTGTAAGGAGGACAGCTTAGACAACTGTGTAAGTGGAGGTGACACATAGTGTAGAGGGGCTAATTTGGAGAATGTTTTAAAAGTCAGCTTTTATTTATTCTTCTTTTCAATTTATTTTGTGTGTATCTAGGTATGTATGAGAGAGGGAGAGGGACAGAGAGAAGATTATATGTACATGTGTGGGGGAAACACAACCTTGTGTGGCTGTGGAGGCCAGAGGAGGATACTGGTGTCATGTTCTGTCACTCTCCACCTTATTCCTTCGAGACAAGGTTCTCACAGAATCTGGACCCAGGCTGGTGGCCAGTAAGCCTTAGGATACTCCTGCCTCTTTCCCTCCCTCACAGCTGGGGTTCCAGGTGAGCACAGACATGCCTAGCTTTTTATGAAGGTGCTGGGGATTTGAACTCAGGTTCTCATGCTTTCACAGTGAGTGTTACTACCCACTGAACCACCTATCTCCCCAGCATTAAGATTTTTTATTCTTTAGGATAAAGAGGGATTTTTATGCTTCTAGAGGAGGAAGGAAACTTAAATACAGCAATATTTGAATAAGATAAACTGGGCAGTAGCACACAGTGAAGACAAAGAATGGTAAGTCCATGGCATAGTAAAAAGAAGATCAGGAGAGACACACAAGTGTTCAACCCAATTGCCTTACATCTCCCCCACATCATCTTAAGTGAGGAGGCAGAACAGTAGGACCTGGCTCTGTCTTCACTTCTCCTGCACTCCATCCATTGGTGCTGCCTGGAGGGGGTGAGTCCCCAGATTCCCTTTACACAGCAACCAACCCCAGTTGCCCTCAGCTTCCATTTTCTCTGGGAATTTCTATCTCCTAAAGAAAACCACCTTGACTAAGGGCCCAAAACCTCTGAGTGGAAGCAGGTATGGAACACCATTCACCCATTTATCTCAACCTGTCATAGGTCTGAAGAGTGATCGCTGCTCTAGCACTCTCTACAGAGATAGCTAATGTCTAGCTGTATGAACATTTTTGCCACACATCTTTAGCCAAATTCCTCTTCATCTCTTTTGGTTAAAGCTGTTCATCCAGAGATGGACCCTGATATACTTCTTGTACACTAACTCCTATATTGGTGCTTACCTATTGGAGAACCCAACCTGCAACAGATAAATGAAATGGGGAGCTCCTACACTCTGCCTCACTGAGGTCATGTCATATTAGCAGGTAGGGATAGCTATGGGCTACAGAGAGTCTTTGCTAAAAGCCAGCAGCAGACTTGTTAGAACTCTCACTGGTGATAAGTCCGAATGATATAATTCACTAGAATGAATTAAGAAACAAGTTATCACTGGAGCATCTAGATATATTAGAAATACAGAGAAAAGGGAAAATGAAATATGTTTGCTGGGAATAACTAATGCAAAGGACTATTAACTGTGAACTAAATCTTACTGTAGAAGTCAAGAGGCCTCCTTGGAGTATAGATACATCAGGTACAGTGCAAAGAAAGCAAGCGACTAGGCATAGGACTTAATAAAAACATACTGCAGTAATATGCACCATTAAATTCCCAGCCTAGTCAGGTTTTGCCTGGGAAAGAATGGCATCCCAAGAATCAGATGCAAATATTCAACTGATGAACATTAACTTCTTGATCCCCCTAAATTCTCCTTTGAGCTTGAAGCACATTATTTTACTCTCTGTTAACTGTCTTCCTAATCCTTCATGAAAACCAAGCAGAAGGCAATGCCTTCGAAGTTCTTCTGAGTCAGTCTCTGAAGTGGTCTCCATCTTTCCACCTTGCCACTAGAACAAGAAACTCTGGCTGAGTTGCAATCTTAATATAAGAAGTAGAAAAACTATAAAGGTTCTGAAAGACTCACTTATAATGTGTTTGCAGCAACCAGAAGAGAATGTTTAGGAGTTCATTCTAACATCTTTGATTAAGATTATTGGAATAAAATATTCCAGAGAAAAAGGTTATCAATTATCAATATAGGAACAATTTTGTGGAACAGAGCTCTTAGCAACTTGGGCAGGAGATGATGCCAACACGTTTCTAGAATTGTTCTTATAAACTTAGAGAAAGTGTTAGACCATGCCAAGTAGAGTAAAAACATGAGAATGAGCTCTGAATACAGTAAGTATAAACAAAGCTTAGACAAGTGCATATGTCCAAATGGTGTATTATGTGCGATTGAAGACTCCTGGAGATTTCTTAAGGAAGTTCTTCAGGACATGCAGCTTACCTTATGGACTTGTGGAGGGTGATGGGATGAAGAAGGGGAATCAGAAACAGTTAAAAGTTCAGGGGTCATTGTTATCTTTAGGTTAGAGCTGACATCAAGAAATGTTCTCATTGAAGTAAGTTCTTTATAGCGCAGTCAGTGATAATATCCTGATAAAATAAATAATGTTAGAAAAGGAGACCAAACCCACCAAGAACTCTGAGGATAATTATTAGAACAGAGCCTATCCAGAGGCCAGTAACATTGATAACCAATTAGGACATTCATAAATCTATATAACCATCCACTGATGATGGATAAGACGTTGAGTGTCCTGATGTCCTAATTAGCATTAATTGTCAACACAGTCTAGAATCATCTGAAAAAGGAGTCTCAATTGGGTAATTTTCTTTCTCAAGTTGGTCTGTGGTCATATCTATGAGGGATTGTCTTGATTATTAATTGATGTACGGCTCAGCCCACTGTAAGTGGTACCACTCTTGTCCAAGTGGTCCTGGGCTGTGTAAGGAAATTAGCTGAGCATGAGCCCAAGTGAACCAGAGAGTGAGCCAGCAAGCAGTACCTCTCCAATGTTTCAGCTCCTGCCCTGACTCCCCTCAGTGATGGACTGTGACCTGGAAGTGTAAGGCAATTAAATCTTTTTCCTCCTCTACGTTGCTTTTGGTCAGCGTTTTAGGACAACAACAGAAAGGAAATCAAGAGCAGCAGTGTGGTGAGCCCCACCTTCAATCCCAGGTCTTTGTAGGCTGAGGCAGGAGAAGTACTGAGAGTCTGAAGCCAATCTGGGGTACATAGTAAATTCTAGGCTAGCCTGGGCTATCAGGTGAGACTATTGTTGGGGGATGTTTGTTTATTATGTACATTGAGCTGTGTCAGGCTTGTTTACTGAGTTTGTGTTATGCACACCAGTATCTAATCTGCCTTATCAGGAGGAATGTGTTTATATGGAGAGCCTCACAACACCTGACCTTGAGGCAATAGTGGTAAACAAAAAGATCAAAGAAGCCTTTGAAGTATTTGACTGCTCCTTGACCCTCAGATACAGGTGGGGAAAACAGCTGTTGAAACTAATTGAGTTCTTCTGTATAAAAAGGTGGAGCTGAAATAAACCCGGGCTGCAGTCACCACTGTCAGTCCTCCCAAGCATCTTTCCTGTCTCCTTTTTTCCTTTCAATCCTCACTCCCCCTTTCAGGTACTGTCCGTCTTGGCCGGCTGGCACTGGCAAGTAGCACCTGGAACAGGGACCTAAAAAGTAGGGGAAAAAGTGAAGGACACCACTGGAGAAATTAAGTGAGTGCACTCGGTACAATTGGGGAGCGGTGAGTATTTATCTTGGGAGAAGATGGGGCAAGGAAACAGTCGGTCAGTTTTTGTAAGGAATATGTTTGGGGCCCAAGGAGCAAAGGCTGAGACTGAAGAGGAGAATCCGATAAGCCATGCTGGGATAAAAGTGAAACTAAACCTTCCGCTCCACCAGAGCCAGATCCACCCTTTTATGAGGACCCCCATCTGGGGCTAGAAAAGGGATCTCTTGACCCTGAGAATGAGTCTGCCCTAGGAGAGGAGACGGTTAAGTATGATCAGGAGAAGTGTCCACCTATAATTGCTTTGCCTGATCACTGGGAAATTAAGCAATTAAGGACAGAGTTAGACACTATGAAGAAGGAAATGTTAAAGAACAAAGAGAAAAGAATTAGGACCACCCCAACACCCCCTCTGAAGGCAGTTGTGCCTCCCATGATTGCTATGGCTCGGGAGCCTTCGGCAGGAATCTGGTACCCGCTTAGAACCATGCAATCTCTGCTACAACAAGCCATTGGGGCCGCAGCAGAGAGAGGAGAGTCAGTGCATGGATTTCAGGTCTTCCCAGTTTCTGAGCAAGTTGATCAACAGGGTATGGTCTCATGCACCTGTGCCTTTTAAGCAGCTTAAGGCTTCTAATGAACACGCAGCTTATGTGATTTATGGGCAAAGTTATTCTTTTCAGGCTTTGTTAGAATCCCTGTCCATGGATGCACTTCCTCCTGGAGATGGGAAACACATGGCACATGCTTGCCTTTCAGGGGGAGATTATCTGTTGTGGAAGTCTGAGTATGAGGAACAGTGCCAGGTGACAGCGAATACCAATACAGCGCAGAATATTCCCATTGATTTTGATATGTTAGCTGGTGAAGGACAATATAGGGATACTGCTCAGCAGTTGCAGTACGATGTTGCGGCCTATGCCCAGATCAGTGCTGCAGCCCGAAGGGCCTGGTATAAACTGCCGTCTAGTGGTAGGCAGACTGAGGATTTGTCTAAGATCAGGCAAGGTCCGGATGAGCCATATCAGGATTTCGTGGCTCGCTTAATGCAAATTGCCGGTCGCCTGCTGGGGGATAGTGAAGCAGGTTTGCTCTTAGTGAAACAGCTTGAGTTTGAGAATGCCAATGGAGCCTGTCAAGCTGCTATTAGGCCATGGATGTGGCATTGTAGGGAAAGCCTATTCAGGAGGTATTTTTTCAACAAACAAAAGGCTCAAAAGGACGGGCGGTGGGGCCTGGGGGAGCTGCTTCGGGTGTGGCCAGTTGGAGCCGGCCGTGGTGGCACACGCCTTTAATCCCAGCACTCGGGAGGCAGAGGCAGGCAGATCTTTGTGAGTTCAAGGCCAGCCTGGACTACATAGTGAGTTCCAGGGTTGATAGGAGACATAAATTGGCTTCGTCCCCATCTGATGCTTACCATGGGGGAGTTGAAGCCTTTATTTGATATGTTAAAAGGAGATTCGGATCCCAACTCTAGCAGGATAATTACTCCTGATGCTCTTCAAGCTTTACAATTAGTAGAAAATGCTATTGAACAGCAACAAATTACCTATGTAGATTATAGTCAGCCTTTGATGGGTGGTGTTTTTTCTACCACTCACACCCCTACAGCTGTACTCTGGCAGGATGGCCCTCTTCTTTGGGTGCATCTACCAGTATCTTCAGTCAAAGTAATTAATCATTATGAGGCTGTAGCAGCCTTGGTCCAACAATTGCATACTGAATCATGTCGGTACTTTGGAGCTGAGCCTGCTCAAATTGTTGTTCCTTACACTAAGGCACAATTGCTATGGTTGTTTCAAAATGTAGATTCATGGGCAATTGCATTTGCAAATTATATAGGTCAGATAGAGAATCATTATCCCAAGGCTAAATTGTTACAATTTGCTAATATGCATGAGTTGGTATTTCCAAAGATAGTTAAGGTTAGTCCCATCCCCCAGGCTATGTCGGTATTTACTGATGGTTCTTCTAATAGACACACAGCTTATGTGGTTTATGGGCAAAGTTATTCTTTTCAAACTTCCCCTGCTTCAGCACAGGTAGTGAAACTTCACACTGTAGCTGCAGTGTTCCAGCTTCTGACCTCAACACCCTTCAATCTCTATACAGATAGTGATTATGTAGCTCGAGCTCTACAGGAAATTGAAACAGTATAGGATTGACTCAGGTGGAGCAAGCTACAAATTCTCATGCCATTATGTCATACTCTTTTCATTTTAAACTTTTTGAATTTGGATAAAAATGACCGCTCTGCGGCAGATAGAACGTGGCATCCTCAGTCACAAGATACCTACGCCCAAGTCAGGTGGAAGGATCCTTTAACTGGACAGTGGAATGGCCCCGACCCTGTATTAATTTTGGGAAGAGGGCATGTTTGTGTTTTTCCACAGGATGCAGATGGAGCCAGATGGCTGCCAGAAAGGCTGGTGAGGTTCGCCAGACGAGTGCCAAAGAAAAAAGGAGTAGAAAAGAATGATGAGGAGACAGACGTGGCTGATGATGATGTTCCTGAAAGTGATCATGGCTGAATTATACTGGACTTATGTTCCTGATCCACAACACTGCACCCCATGATATTGGAGAAAAAAGAGATAGTAGTGACTATGAATGACTCTTGGTTACTTGCTCAGACTGCTTCAAAACACCTGATGATTATTTTGGATTGGGAAGCGGGTTGCCTATTTTGTTAAAAATAAGTGTGCTTGTGGGACAAAGTGGATATTGTACCAATGACAACGTGTTATTGCCAAGAGATAATAGAATAAACAAAATTTTT
>NW_008350535.1:2170333-2185478 GCF_000622305.1 Nannospalax galili
GACAGTACCTGAAAGGGGGAGTGAGGATTGAAAGAAAGGAAAGGAGACAGAAAAGACGCTTCTTGGGAGGGCTCACAGTGAATACTGCAGCTCCGATTTATTTCAGTTCTGCCTTTTTATACAGAAGAACTCAATTAGTTACAACTGCTGTTTTGTCCCTGCCTGTATCTGAGGGTCAGGGAGCGGTCAGATCAAAGGCTTCCACTATTGCCTCAAGATCAGGTGTTGTGAGGCTCTCCATATAAACATATTCCTCCTGATAAGGCAGATTAGATACTGGTGTGCATAACACAAACTCAGTAAACAAGCCTGACACAGCTCAATGTACATAATAAACAAACAGCCCCCAACAGACTATGTTTCAAAAAGAAAAAAAAAGTTTGAGTGGTAGGCATTCCTATAAAAAATTGTGATTCATTAATTTCTGATCTGAATCAGTTTTCACATCCAAAACTTGCTAACTTCCTCCTAGAAATTTGCAAGTAAAAACATACAAAGCCACAGAAGTAAACAAAATAATGGTTCCTCTTATCTTCTCCATATTCTCCTGAAGTGACGTATGCTAGAGAAACATGGCAACCCTTATTGCTCGAAGGTCCCAAGTTCCACTGGTAACTAAGGGTCTTTATCATTGTTTTGTGCCTTCTCATAAGGCACAATATGAGGTAAATCTCAGTGGATTCATTATCACAAGATGAATGTATTCATCCAACAGTCATTTCCTGGTTTCAAATTGTATGATTAGAACAGGCAGGTTTTGTGATTATCAGAATGTTCTTGCCCTTGATTGATTCTGTGACTGGAAATATAATAGCTTTAGCACTAAAATATTACACTGGAGTCTCTAAAATGACCACTTCCTCTCCTCTTCATACATACCACTAACTTGTTATATCAAGTCCATTACCATATTTAGAGGGCAATGTCAGAAATTAGTACCTTGAATACCTAAAGGATGCAGGATGACAACGCCGCCTCCATGATATCTTCAGTGAAGTCCCCTGTGTAACCCTACACAAAGGAAGTAAATCTAGAAGTGACACCCAACTACTGAAAACAAGTGCCAGCACCAATTTCAGCTGCTATGTCTAATGTGGGAATTTTGTTGGAGATTATTAACACAGCCTGACATGTGCTGGTGCAGCCATGGATGTAGTGCATGCATGAACTCAGTGTCATTGACACAGTGGGATGCCCTCAACATAGAGAACATGTCATTGTATCTAGTACTTCCTATCACAAGGAATGAAGAGTAACCTCTCTGAGCTACAGCAGTAGTGTCCTTCACACATAGGAATATTGCTCTGACTCATATAGCAGGTTGCAGAGATGATTTGCCAAATTTTAGTGAGACTCAGAGGGAGATACATTTCTGCATTAGTTAAGGTTCACAATAACAACTGATCTGATGTTTAGACTTCAACTTAGTAGGCCCTATGGTACTATAGGTATACAATTAGATAGGAAATGGTGATATGTATTGTTTAGAGCAAACCCTAATGACAGAATTATAAGTTAGACTCCTGCTACGTAGAGAAAAGCAGTGTCCCCTGTAGCAGTACTATATATAATTCAAACATTAAAACAAAGCTAAACAAAATATCTTGGCATTATGATGGTCCTAGAAAAGATGGTGAGCCCAGCCTTTGGGCCATAACATAATGAAGCCAGGGCATCTGAAGATAAGCTGTATTCTTTCTGACCTAGAAACTCCTCAGGCCACACGGGTCCAGCAATAGCCAGTGGTAAACACTGGAGTGGTACCTCTGGGACTGAATGTAAACAGAGTTGGAATGAACAAACAGGCTGCATGGGTAGGTAGTCCAGATTGCAGTGTTATCTTCCACAGTTCTAACAGTGACTCCCTCTGCTCACACCTATGAATAGAGAAAGAAAATGAGTTCATTAATGGACAATTGCTCTAAAAAAAAAGGCCTAAATATGGTTTATAGTAGGTTGGCTTGCTTTGTGGGTATAAAATTTTTAAACAATATGGCACCCCCGGAGTCACCTTTGAAAGACAGTAGTGAGTAGAAAATCCTGCAAATCAAAAGACTAAACCTCTTCTAGTTATCCATTAAATAACTGGTGACAGAAAATGGCTTAAATTGCTGTTTTCCTATTTCCTCATTTCTATGCAGGTATGTCTGGTGTGCATGTTCTATAGCACATATGTGGAAGGCAGATGGCAACTTTCAAAAGTCAGTGTTCTCCTTCTACCCTGTGTGGCTCCCGGTGAATGAACTCAGGTTGTCAGCCTTGGTGGCAAGCTCCTGTACCCAATGGGCCACCCTGCTGGCCTTGACCAGTTGTTTAGGGGACTATAAAAAGGGAGAAAAGGGAAGGTTGAAGGCATGAAAGTCAGAGTAGGCTACATGGATGCACTGGTACTAGCAAGCAGGAATGATGAAGATATTTGTATTGTGTGACAACACCAATCAGATCACAGAGTACCTATGATTAAAGAGGTACTGAACAACCATGTAGACAGAATAGCATATCCAGTTAGCCCAGGCTAACCTGGGAGTTACTGACCATGATGGCACTAGCCTAATGAGCATAAGAACTGAGTAACAATGGTGGCAAAGAGGTAAGTGATGCATGAGTCCAACAGCATGGATTGAAGCTAATTTTACTTGATCTAGCCAATTTGTCATTGCCAAAAGTCCAACTTCACCTTTAATGGCAACCAAATGATGAGACAGTTGTTTTTAGAAGACCAAAGAGTCAAATTATTGGTCTTCTTTTGTCTTACTGCACATCCATTTATTTTGTTGGACAGCTGACATAAGTTCTAGCTATGGGATTCCCTTTCCTACTGTCCAAGCTTTAGTCATACTGACAAGAGTTTGATTCACTGACACAATATCTCACACAACATCACATCCAAGAGCTTACTTTACAACAGAGAAGGTATGTGATGAACATATAACCAGGTCTTGAGATACTATCACATACTCTAACCTAGAGTCAGACAGTGTCATAGGACAACAGAATGGTGAACAGAAATGGTCTCCTTCTTGGCCATGATTGTTCATTGGTTTAGTGCTACCATGACCAACAGCCCAGACTGGCTAGGATCAATTGGACAAACTATGTTACATGGGTAGTCAGTGCTTTTGCACTCATACTTGTTCTTTGATCTGATAGGTGTTGGCATGGACAACAGGCTCAGAAAATCACATGCACCGAAATGATAAAATGCCATCTTGCAGGATGCAGTATACACGCCAAATCAAAGGCACTTATCTAGAGATGTGTTTAGAATACTTGGGCCTGGGAACTAGGAAGTAGAATTAGGCATTGGCCTGCTAACCATTGTTTGTACTTTTCCTTCTCTACAATATTGTCTTTTGCATACATACAGATTCTGGTTCCCAGAGAGGGAAAAGATTCAATAAAGGTTACATGAAATGTTGGAACTTTGAATGGAACCCAGAGGAGAAAAGCTTTCATGAAATGATCATATTTGGTTTCTATTCAGTTCTTTTGGGCTATCCTTGCCAAGGTACTGGCAAATTTGAGGAACATTCAGCATACCAGTGGGGATCATGGACCTAGATTATTAGAAGAAACTTATTGTGGAGCAAAGAAACATCCATCTGGTATCCAGCTATGCCCATGAGTGCTGCTTTGTACTCTATTATCTGATTCTCATGGTAAATAGACAGCTATAAACTAAGAAAAGATTTACAGCCAGAGGTTGAGAGGCCTTGAGGAGGAGGATGTGGGTCATCCGGTAAGCCATCTCTTCTACTAAGTGGTACGAGCTGAAGGTGAGCTGAATTTAGAGTGGATGGGTAAAGGTACAGAGAATATTATTTACTGTTGAGACCAGCTATATAAGCACTAGCTGTCACTCACCACATGACCCTTTCTCTTTTATGTTTTTTCCCAAGAAAGACTGACAAAATCCTACTAGAGACTGCTTTCTTCTCGTCCTTTTCATCCCCAAAATTGATTTTGAGAAGAACTTTTAAGATTCATTGTACCTCTTAGAATCTACTCTGTGTCTCAGAGTTTGCCTCCTGTGACCCTGCAGCATTTACTTGGCAGCACAATTCCACATTACAGCCATGCTTAACTAAAGACAGCTTGACTCTTGGTATGCATTTCAGCCAAGAGCAGACCCAGACTGTTAAGAACCCATTCCTTCAGAATTCTCTTGGAACTGTGTTCCCAAACTAGGGCTGGATCTTTCTTTTTATGTAAATAATATATTCAACATAAAATGAGGAAATAAAAGGCAGAAGAATTTGTCTTTTCAAAAGATTGTGTCCTGTCTGACCCCTACTGACCTAGAACACTATAGGTACAACCACAAATGGAAGTTACCAACTCAATCACACCTATGGTTTGTAACATAGATGGGATAATCTTCATATCTTTGCTGTTTCTTATAAATACTCTGTGCTGTTTGCAGCACTTTCTTGAAGATACAAAAAGTCCACATATACACATTTATACATTCCAGGGCAAGGAAGGGTCATGAGGGATTAAGGTCATATGACCAGGTCACAAGAGAAGCACATGGCTCAGTGAGCTTTCCTACATTATAAACAAACTAAGATAAGATTAATTTTTTGGTTGCAAGGTTAGATAAAAGTAATCTGTCCAGAGTATGTCCATATTACCAAAGTTATTACCATAGTACCCAAATTTCAGTGGTTTTCTATGCCTTTGATATAATGTACATAACATGTCACAATTCTCTTTTAATTTCCCTCTCCTACTCCCTTCATTTAGGTTTAAAAATAGATTGCATAGCAAATAAAAATCATTCTGCTGTCATGTCAAAAAAATAATAAAGACAACAAAGATATCTTTAGCACAGTCTCCTCAGAAACTGGTAAAAGAAAGTTCACATTTACACATTCAGCTGTGAAATCAGGTCATGATTTATGTAACCGTAGGGATTCTACTTTTAGAAACTAAGGAATTGCTTAGATAAAACTTTTCAGTCAAATTCTACCAGTTATTAGTGATGGCTGAAAAGGCAGCTTTCCCCTCCCTTCTTTTCCTTCCTTTATATTTGCAGTGTCATTCCCCCTAGTTGGGTTCCCCCCAGCATCATATCTCCCCTACAAAACAAATTTATCCCCCAAATTCCATAAACATGCTTTCCTATAATTTTATACATGTTTGTTTATCTTGAATTCCAGAATAGCTGCAATTGAAAAAAAAATCCACAGTATTATAAAAAGTTCTGCATTTAGCCTGGGTTATGTGAACTCACTGTAAATGACGGAATAAGCAAAGAGAGGAGCTGTGTGATGGTCTCTTCCTATCAAAATTACTAAAATTAGAAAGGAAGGAGTTATTTTACCATTTTTTCTTGAACGTTAATGTCAGAGAATTATGTTTGTGGCATTAGAATACTAAGCAAACACATTTTTCTCATCGCATTACTCTAAAAGCCCATCTTCTGAAAATCAGAAGCAAAAACTGCTTTCTTGAGAGAGAGTGTGAATTGACTTCATCTCTACAGCTACCCAATGGCCATTTGCGTTTAAGTATGCTTGAAGCCAGCTGATGTTAATGTCCTCATCCTCAAACTAGAGATGTACTCAAAACAGTCTGCAGGCCGATAACAATATCTAACATCTTTTATAATATTAAAAGCCAAGTTTGGAAATGTGTAGGGCCAATAGAAAAAGAGAGAGAAAATAAATTTCACATTTTTAAAAATATTAATTCCGTATTTGAGGAGGTAGAGGAAAGGTGGAACATATTTTAAATTAAAACACTCACTTGTCACATTAAGACACTAACACATATAAAGTCAGATATTCATGAGCACAGATCCAGAGGAGAAGCCAGAGCTTTGGAGACGACTATCAGAAAAATTTAAACGGAAATGGGTGGAAGGTGCACGTGAGGAACAGAAGTGTGGAAGGTGACTCTCCACTTGTACTAAGCATTTTTTAAAAGTATTTATTTAATAACCACATACTTAGAAGAAGCATTTCATTACAACAGCACTGACATATTCAATAACAATTTCCAGAGCTAAGATGCATCTCTTTCAAAGTTGGCTGTAAATATTTAGGTTTACAGTTGAATTAATACAGCTATACAATATTGTACTCAGTATAAACCCTATATGACATAAAATTAAGACATAAAAAGGTTTTAACCTTTAAAAAGATCTCCATTTCATTATTAAAACATTTTAATGCAAGTAATACTAAGATGTTTGTACATGCGTTTCTAATCTCTATATATCTGATTATTACTCCCTCCCAGGCTCCTTCCAATTCATCACATATGTCCCCCCTCAATTTCTTGTGTTCTTTTTTTGTTATTTTTTTGGTTTTTTAAAAAATTTAATAACCATGTGATTAGAAGAAGCATTTCATTACAACTTTAACATATTCAATAACACACTCCAGAGCAAGGATAATCTCTTTCAAAAGTGGCTGTAAATTTTTAGGTTCACAGTTGAATTAATACAGTTATACAATATTTAATTCAGTATAAACCCTGTAAGATATAAAATTGAATGAGTTTTTGCCCTTCAAAGAAGATCTCCATTTCATTTAAAAATATGCTGTTTCCTACATTTTTAATGCTAATAACACTTAGATGTTTGCACATGTGTCTTTAATCTCTATATATCTGATGATTATTAGTCATAGCCAGTTACACTCAGATCCTTAGTACCTGAGTATAAAGTCACCAAGTAGATTTCATTGGTAATGTTTATCACCTCTACTATTTAACATGAAGTAAATATTTATGCTTCCTCCTCAAATATGTCTTTTTAAAAATTTGTTGATTTTTCTGTGTGTATATCATACAGAACATCCCACACAATCTTATTCATCTATATACCCACTTCCCAAATGGCACCCTCCCATAGCTCCCTCCCTCACTGGAGCCCATATACTCTGTCATCCCTGTTACTGTCCTCTGTGCTGTTGACAACCCCAGCCATTCTCCAGTACTTGTCTGTCTGCTGAATCTAGGCAGCCTATCTAGAGAGCCTTGTTTTAGGAAGATCAGCTGTTCCTCACCTAGCAGCAATCAGTTGTCAATATTCCTTTAGATAAGATTGGGGTCTGCTGTTCATTTTCCCAGTTCTATGCTGGGTTACTGTCTGAGAGTTATTGGCCAAGGTAGTACTAAGCATTCTTAAATAGTGTGTTGATTTATTATGAATTCAGTGGACTGGAGAGATGACTCAGTGGGTAAGAGCACTTGGGTTCAGTTCCTAGAACCAATATTGGATGGTCCACAACTGCCTGTAATTCCAGTTCTAGGAGATATGATGCCCTTTTCTGGCCTCTATGGGTACCAGGCATATATGTGGTATACATATATACAATCAGCTATACATATTAAATACACATAAAATTAAAATAAAGTGAGCGCTCCAATAGCTCAGCTGGTAGAGCAGAGGACTGTAGTGGGCACTTTTAGGCATCCTTAGGCTGCTGGTTAGAATCTGGCTTGAAGGAGTTTATGGTTTGCCAGGATGTGGTTCTCTGTGAGTTTGAGGCCAGCCTTGCCTATATCACAAGTTCTAGGCCAGGAAAGGCTACATAGTTAAACCCTGTTTAAAAAAAAAACAACAAAACAAATCAAAACCAAAAGAAAACCCCTGATTTCACATTTTATATGCAAAGCTCTTAAAAATAGCTTGATACATATAGATCAGAAAGCACTAAGCTACTTCTGTTTAGAATAATTTTGTAGAGCTCTGAAAAGAACCACAGATAATCTATGTGCTTGTGTTTTCTTATGTCTTCTTTTCCATTGATTCTTACTGCTTTCACTTCACTGATCTCCGGATTAAATATAAGTAAGGTGCAGGGTATTTTCCTCCCCAACATCTTACTTTTGTATTCAAGCTCAATTATGTGGGTATCAGAGTTTCTCTGATCTTGGTCTTTATGGTTTATTATGTTTTGTGGCAAAGATAAGTATAGAAGATAAGGACTTAGAATTTATAACTCAAAATAAATTCTGTAATTGAGTTGTAGAATTTACATCCAGAAAGACTAGTTTAATCTTCTGAAATATTGGAGTTGAATAAATATACTTGCTTCAAACATTTGTTGGGAGAAAAGGAAGTGTAGAGGAAGGTCAATCAAAACTAAGAATGTATGAAAAAGTCATAGGAAATCTTACTATTTTGTTTTTAAATTTTTTTTATTTATTATTTTTATTTTATGTGTATGTATATATTGCCCAAGTGTAAGTAAGTGCACCTGTGTCATGCAATGCCCATGGAGGACAGAAGAGGCTGTCAGATCCCCTGGAACTGGAGTTACACACAGTTGTTAGCTGCCATGTGGGTGCTGGGAATCAAACCCGGGTCTTTTTGCAAGAACAGCCAGTGTTCTCAACTGCTGAGCCATCTCCCCAGCCCCTAGAAAATCGTACTATTTTGTAAGCAAACTAAAAAATATAAAAATAAAAGAAGAGTTTGGAGCTGGGGAGATTGCTCAGTGGTTAAGAGTACATACTGCTCTTGCTGAGGACTCAAGTTTGGTTTTCAACACCCGTATCTGGAAGCTCACAAATGCCTGTAACTCCAGCTCCAGGGAATTTGATGTCCTCTTGTGACCTCTGGGGTGCTGCACTCATGTGGCATATATCCACACAAACATGCATACATACACACACAAAAATAAAAACAAAGCTTTAAAGAGTTTGAAGGGAGGTACCCTGAATGGGTAGATAATGGTGCTTCAGCAGCCACGGGTTATTAAGGAAAAATCCCAGTGCCAGGTGTGGGATACTTCCTTAGGACTATTGGTCAGGAAGGCACCAGAGGTCCCCAAAACAATATAGGCTCTTGACATTCTTCTTGATTTTCCTACTAGAAAAGATGGTCAAAATCTATTGCTGAAGCCACCACAGATTTTGGTTGTAGGATATAGAGACATCAAGCTGGAACTGAGCTGAAGTTTCCCCCAGCTAGCTAGCTTTCACAGTGCCTGATACTATGCAGCGTGCTGGGGGAGAAAAGTCACCAACAGTGTTACCAGGCTTCAAGATGGTAAGCTTCAATACCAACCTGCCAGGCAAGATGCGCCCCCTGGTGCAATAGTGGCATGATTGCTGAGGGTTAACCAACTGCTTTATGACTGTATTTTAGGCCCACTCCACAATTCATGCCTGATGCTGGAAACTTAGCAAAAACCCATGCATGGCTGGAGAGGCTGTCAGGCCTAGGAGGAACTGACTTGTCAAGTTTTAGAACAAAGTTTTTATGTTCCTCAGGCATGTTCCTCTTGCTTCACAGATCTTTAGTTATTTTGTTTATATAAAACATTCATTTCTATTTCCTTAAAATTCTTTTTGCTTGTATTTCATAGATATTATTTGCTTATTCTGAACATTTTAATCTTTCTAACATTCCATTTAAGAAAGCATGAGTTCATATTATTTGTTATAGACTAAATTTTCGTATTTTTATACCAGGCACTGAAATTTTAGTAACAAAAATCTCACTGCATTATTTATAACATGCTATAAGCAGTGGCATGTTGTTAAAAATCTTACAACATATTTTAAAATGTCCTTTTTTAATATTTTATTTTATGTGTCTGAGTGTATTGCCTGCATGTATGTAAGTGTACCCATGTTGTGCAATGCCCATGGAGTTCAGAATTGGGAAGCAGGTCCCCTGGAACTACTGGTAAAGATAATTGTTAGCTGCCATGTGGGTGCTGGGACTCAAACCCGAGTCCTATGGAAGAGCAGCCAGCGCTCTTAAACCTCTGAGCCATCTCTCCAGCCCTAAAAATGTTCTTAATTATGAAAATGTAACTATTTGCTTCATAAATTGCTCAGAATTTTAAATTGAAAACAAGATATTACATTAACATTCTGGAAGAGCGTAACCATCCCATTGTTGGCAAACATGAAAAATACCTATTATTTCAATGCTTCTTTCTTGTAGTTGGTAACTTTAATATTTATTTTCTAATAATTATATTAACCTAAATTAAACCATCTTTCAGTAATTTATGTTCTATGAAAAGACATTTTATTTGGAATAATTTCATTTGGAATATCCACTACTCAGACATTTTAACCATAAATAGATAAGCAAAATATCTTCTGTTTAATGTAAATAATATGGTCAGTGTACTACAGTGTGGGGCATGTTTTGCTCTTTTGGTTTTTGTTTTTATTGCAGTGCTGAGGTGTGAACCCAGGGCTTCACATGCACTAGGTAAGTGCTCTATTACTGAGCTACAGCCCCTGCTCCAATAGTGTGGTACTTGAAAATAAAACCCACTGGAGGTAGAGAATAGAGAACTGGATTCCAGATTAGAAGACTGTATTACATAACTCTTTGAAAAGTTATTGCATTTTTGTGTATTTCATACAGAACACCTCAATCACTCTTAATCATCTTTATACCTCCTTCCCTCTGGCATCCTCCCATAGCCCCTCCCCCAACTATAATTCATATATTCTGTCATTTCTGTGAAGGCCTGTATTATGTATCTCTCTAAGTGTCTAATTCAAGGATTATGTATCTCTTTATGTGTCTAATTCAAGGCACTTTTTGCCATTCCCTGTAAAATGAAATACTCTAAGTGTTCAGTAATATCTGATTTGATTTAAAAACAGGTCTTAGTGATATATTACAAGTCTGTGGAATCAGAGCTATGTTTTTAACACTATTATTTTGTGTTGATTTTGTAGTTTCATAGATCTTTCAATAAACTACCCTTCCTTGTCTTGACATAGTAATCAAGAAAAGGAGTCACTTAGGACTGACACTCGGCTACATCAGCGTGGCTCTGAGGGCACACTAAACATCTACATCTACATGAATTTTATCCTTTCCCCCTACAATGAGATGTTTGTTGTCTTTCTACAAACTTGTTTCTATTGCCCTCTTCTCACCAGAAACATCAATCCTCATGGTGATTTTGTTCCTTCTATTCTTTTTATTTCCCAGTTAATTATTTATTTAATAACCACATCCTTAGAAGAAGCATTTCATTACAACAGCATTGACATATTCAATAAAAATTTTCTGAGCTAAGATGCATATTTTTCAAAATTGACTGTAAGTTTTTACTTTTACAGTTGTATTAATACAGTTATACAATATTGTACTCAGTATAAACTCTATAAGACATAAAATTAAATGAGTTTCTAACCTTTAAAAAAGATCTCCATTTCATTATTAAAATATACCATTTCATATAAAAAATTCATTTACAATGCAATTGACATTAAGATGTTTGTACCTGCGTTTCTAATCTCTATATATCTGACTATTACTAGTGACTGTTGGTTACTTTCTGAGCTCCTTGGCATCTGAGCATGGATGTAAAGTCATCAGGTAGATTTCAGTGGTAAAGTTTTTCAGATCTACTAGTTATTATTATTTTATCATTTTAAAAAATTTTTAATAACTGCATGATTAGAAGAAGCATTTCACTACAGATTTAACATATTCACTAACACACTCCAGAGCAAGGGTACATCTCTTTCACAAGAGGGTGCAAGTTTCTAGGTTCACAGTTGAGTTAACACAGTTATACAATATTGAACTCAGTATAAGCCTTGTAAAACATAAAATTGAATGGGTTTTTTAACCTTTAAAAAAGATCTCCATTTCATTTTAGAATTTATTGTTCCTTGCAGAAAGGCTCATTGCTTTTGCTGTTAACACTGAGATGTTGGCACATGCATCTCTAATCGTTGTGCATCTGATTATTATTAGTCATACTCGATTGCACTTGGATCCTTGGCACCTGTGTGTGAAGTCATTGGGTAGATTTCAGTGGTAATGTTTATCACCTCTGCTAATCAGCATGATATAAATTTCCATGCTTCCTCTTAAAATACAATACATTTTTAAAAATTTGTTGTTTTTTTGTGTGTGTATATCACACAGAACATCCCAAACTATCTTATTCGATTATACACCCAATTCCCAGATGGCACCCTCCCAGAGCCTCCCTCCCACAACTAGAGCCCTTATACTCTGATATCCCTGCTGTCTGTTGTGTTGTTGGCACCCCAGCCAATCCCTGCTACTTGCCCTTCTGGTGAATCTAGTCAGCCTATCTACAGGTCTTTGTTTTAGGAGGGTCAGCTGTTCCTCTTCTAGCAGCAATCACTTGTAAATATTCCTTTAGATAAGATTAGGGTCTGCTGTTAATTTTCCCAATTCTGTGCTGGGTCACTCTCTGGGAGTCCCTTGGGCCACCCTGGTCAACAACTCAAAAGAAGGTTTCTCCTATTTGTCATTGTTGCTTGTTATATAGCCTTTGCCTATGCATATGGACTCTTAAGAAATTATATTGACCCCTTTAATATTTCATTATACTTTCCTTTTGGATGTTTAAGGCCATACAGTTGGCCCAGATAAACCAATTTATTTTTACTCTTAAGGTCATTTGAGGATCTGTTCCTCAGGGGTCACATGGGCTTGGGAGGAGCCCCTGGCTCCTTTCTTTTACCAGTTCCACCTATGTGAAGATAAGTCAAAGGTCCTGCTCGACCATGGTTGGCTTCGCTTGGATGCATGGAGGAAATGATCCCTCTGTGTTGACCCTCCTCTTTGTAGACTGGACACTGGTTCAAATCCATCTGGTGGGGTCTCCTCGGCCTCCTTGATCAAGAGGACAGGTGACCCACCACAATTACAGGACATTTTGAGAGATGCTTAGAGTCCCCTGGAACTAGTTGACCTAGGAGGGCAAGGAGAAAAAACTGTCCTTTATGTCCCTCTGACTAAGCTAGTATAGGCCTCAAAGTATGTCTGTTGAACATCCAAGAAGGTTAGTTCCACCAGTCTGGTACTTTTAATTACTGTGTGCCATGTAGATAAATCTTGGACAAAGACCAATTGTTCTCAGATAAACCTTACCTAGACATATATGTCTTGATTTGCTATGTATAATTTGTCAGGAGGTTGTTGGAGTAATATGGTTCCCTTTAGTTTTCAAAACTAGCTAGGCATTATTTATCTCTCACCTTGTCTCACCCTTCCACCATAGATTTCCGACTTAAGGTGCCCCCATTCCCCCCTTTTCTCCCTTAATAATACCCCTCTCCTACGGTCCTACCTCTCTTGAGCTCCTTCTTTTCCCTTATACCCTAGGTTCCTGGTGTACCCTTCCCTCCCCCCTCCCTTAAACTAAGCCAATTTTTGTCCATATCTCCTGTTTCCTGTAAGGCCTATTTCCTACTGTTCTTCTCTTTCAGGTTCTTTCTTTTCCTTTACCTCCCAGGTTCCTTTCCATTATCCTGGTTCCTGTAGTTATGTCTGGATACATACTCACTTATCAGGGTTTAGTTCTAGGATCTACGTATGAGAGAAAACATATGTCGAATTTTTCTGAGTCTGTGTTACCTCACTTAGTTTCTAGTTCCTTCCATTTACCTGCAAATTTCATGATTTCATCTTTCTTTATTACGGAGTAAAACTCCATTGTATAAATGAACCACATTTTCATTATCCACTCACCAATTGAGGGACACTTAGGTTGCTTCCATCTCTTAGGTATTGTGAAAAGAGCAGCAACAAACATGGATGTACAAGTGTCTCTGCAATAGGATGAGTTCTTTGGGTATATGCCAAGGAGTGGTATAACTGGGACAAATGATAGGTTCATTTGTAGTTTTTTAAGAGTTCTCCTCACTGCTTTCCATAGGGGTTGAACAAGTTTGCAGCCCCACCAGCAGTGGATGAGTGTTCCCCTTTCCCCACATCCTCTCCAACATTTGGTATCATTTTTTCTCTTGAGCTTAGCCAGTCTTACTGGGGCAAGATGAAATCTTAAAGTGGTTTTAATTTGCATTTCCCTAATTATTAGTAATGTTGAACATCTTTTAAGATGTTTCATAGCCATCTTTACTTCTTTTGAGAAGTCTCTGTTCGGCTCCTTAGCCCATCTTTTAAATGGGTTGTTTCTTGTCTTGATTCTCTGTTTATTGAGTTCATTATATATTCTGGACATTAAATCTCTGTCGGATGTCTCACTGGTAAAGATTTTCTCCCATTCTGTGGGTTTTCTGATCACTTCCCTGGTTGCCTCCTTTGATGTACAGAAGCTTTTTAGTTTAATGAAGTCCCATTTGTTAATTCTTGCCCTTGTTTCCTGAGCAATTGATGTCCAGTTTAGAAAATCCTTTCCTACACCTATAGCTTGTAGGCTTTTTCTAATGTTTTCTTCAACAGTTTCAGAGTTTCAGGATTTACATTGAATTCTTTTATTCATTTGGAATTGACTTTTGTGCAGGGTGAAAGATAGGGGTTTAGTTTCATACTTCTACAGGTGGAGATCCAGTTTCACCAGGACCGTTTGCTGAACATGCCGTCTTTCCTCCAGCGAATATTCTTGGCCCCTTTGTCAAATATCAGGTGGCTGAAATTGTGTTTACTCCTATTTGGGTCTTCAATTTTGTTCCATTGATCTATGGGTCTGTTCTTGTGTGAGTACCATGTTGTTTTTATGACTGTAGCTCTGTAATACAGCTTAAAATCTGGTATAGTAATCCCCCCCACAGTGCTATTAGTGCTCAGGGTTGTTTTGGCTCTCCGAGGTCCTTTGTGCTTCCAAATGAATCTTAGGATGTTTTTCTCCAATTCTGTGAAAAATGTCATGGGGATTTTGATTGGCATTGCATTGAATCTATAAATGACTTTTGGTAGGATGGTCATTTCACAATATTAATTCTTCCAATTCATGAGCATGGGAGGTCCTTCCATCTTCTGATGTCTTCCTCGATCTCTTTCTTTAATGATTTAAATTTTTCATTGTAGAGCTCTTTAATGTCTTTGGTCAGGTTTATTCCGAAATATTTTTTTTTTATTTTTTGCAGCTATTGTGAATGGAAGTGTTTCCATGTGCTCTTTCTCTGATTGATGTCTTCCCTTTCTTTAATGATTTAAATTTTTCATTGTAGAGCTCTTTAATGTCTTTGGTCAGGTTTATTCCGAAATATTTTTTTTTTATTTTTTGCAGCTATTGTGAATGGAAGTGTTTCCATGTGCCATGTGCTCTATTGCTTGTTATTGGTATATAGAAAGGCTACAGACTTGTAGATTAATTTCTAGACATTAAGTTCTAGACATTTTCTGGTGGAATTTTTGGTGTCTCTTAGATATAATATGTTGTTTGCAAAAAGGGATAATTTAGTTTCTTTTCCAATTATT
>NW_008350535.1:2187561-2238721 GCF_000622305.1 Nannospalax galili
TCTTTCCCCTTTGACTATAATAGACATTTTGGCTGGGTATAGTAGTCTAGTTTGGCATCTGTGGTCATTTAAAACTGGGAATACTTTGGTCCAGAGTCTTGTGGCTTTCATACTTTGCACTGAAAAGTCAGCTGTAATCTTAGTGTGTTTTCCTTTATATGTGACTTGTTGTTTCTCTTTTGCAGCTTTCAGTATTGTCTGTTTTGCATCTTTAACATTTTTACTATGATGTGCCGTGGAGAGTTTGTTTTCTGGTCCTGTCTGTTTGGTGTTCTGTATGCTTCTTGCATTTCTGTGGGTATGTCTTTCTTTAATTTTGGAAAATGTTTTCCATGATTCTGTTGAAGATCTGGTCCATGCCAGTATCTTGGGATACTTCTCCTTTCGGTATGCCTATGAATTGTAAGTTTGGTCTTTTTATGGTGTCACACAATTCCTGTATATTCCATTCTTGTGATTTCTTGAATTTTTCATAATCTTTTCTTGAGTGGTCTAGTTCATCCACTTTATCTTCCAGTCTTAATATTCTGTTTTCCATTTTATTCATCCTGTTGTTGAGGCCTTCTCCTGTCATTTCTAGTTGGCTTATGAAATGTTTCACTTCCTTCTTCATTTCAGCCTGAGTAGTCTTCAATATTTCTAACTCTTTTCTGAATTCATTCAGAAGTTTATCCCTATCTTCCTTCAGTTCTTTGATTTCTTTTTTGTGTGTGTTCTTTAAATTCACTGAATTCTTTTATCGTGTTTATAATTGTTCTTTTGATTTCCATATCCTTCATTATCTATAAGGGGTTCTCATTATACTCCTCTAGAGGACTCTTGGTATTTAGTGGGGATGTATTATTTTGGTTTTTCATGTTATTATTTTTTCCTCTGTGATTTTGACATATGAATTTCTTTTGTAGTTTCTGATTCTTGTGTGAGACTCAAGACTTCAAGTTTAGTTCTGCTTCTTTTTGTGAATTTTATGTGTCTTTGTGGTTTACTTTTGGGGCATGAAAGGCTGATTTCTCTAAGCTTCTAGTTTCCCCTTTATATTTTATGTTGGAGTGGCCAAATTGCTTTTGTCTTCAGGAGTTCCCTCAGAGGCCCAAGTCAGATGAGGGTCAGATGTTCTCAGGCTTTTTCCTAAGGTCTGGATCCCTCCAGGAAAGATTTTAGCCTCAGGAATTTGGGGGTTGGAGTGGCCTTAGAGCCTGGCCCAGAAAAGATGGTGGTCTAGGGCAGCTGGTGTGTTGTGCCACCCAGAGATGCAAAGGAACATGGGGGCAGAAGGCAGCCCCAAGGGCCCCTGGGGACTGCACTGAGGAGATGGGTTGGTCTGGGTGCAAAGGACCAAGAAGAGGAAAGGTCAGCCCCTGCATCCAGGAAAGAGGCTGGTGCATTGTGCAGACCCAGGGAAGCAGAGGGAGGTGAGGGTGGGGCCAGGCCCAAAGCACCCCTGGGGACCCGATCTGAGTTGCTCTGGATGCACAGGATCAGGAAGTAGTGATAGTTCCCCAGCTGTTGAGGGGCGCCAAGACCAGGAATGGGACAGGACCCAGGCTAGGAGGAGAGACTGGTGGGGGAGATGGGAGGGTGAGTGTGGCTGGGGGAGTCAAGGCACGGAGGGCCGGATCCTGCAGGCCCAGAGAAGCAGAGCCCTTCCATTCTTTTTAGACAGCAGTGACATGTGCTTAATTTCCAGATAATAATGCATGATGCTTACCTGTCTTTCCACTCTTGGAGGTGCATAGTCTTATTAATTTGTAAGACACAGGAACTTGAGAATTTCCTAGTGATACGGCAAGGGTTTTAGGAAACAATCAGAACTTAAAATTTGTACAGTTGACTTTCCTCATAGTCCCTTGGTTAAATAAAGTAAGCAGTATTCATTGATTCAATGAAAACTCCAAGGATTCCATTTGCAAACAAACAAGGAAATATAGACAGCAACCTTCTCTTTAATTTGAAGAAAAAAAATCCAAAATGTCTTCACTCAGTCTAAGTTGTGGCAAGTCACCAGTGTGATGCTATTTATGGTCAAAATGCCTAAGTAGCAAGCAGGTATGTGGCTAATCCAAATAAATATCTTTTCTTAGAAACATAAACTACTCCTCACTGTACAAAGAGGGAAAAAAAGAAATATACAGATCATGATGTATGACAACTTGAAGAGCAAAATTGACGTGGGAAATACAGCCAATTATTTGGAGTCTGAAAATCTTTTTATAAAAAATATTGAACTGGAGAGATGGCTCAGTGGTTGAGAGCACTGACTGCTCTTGCAGGGGACCGAGGTTCGATTCCCAGCACCTACATGGTGGTTACAAACCATCCTTAACTCCAGTTCCAGGAGAATCCAAAGCCCTCTTCTGACCTCCACAGCATTGCACAACATGGATGCACTCACATACATGCAGACAATACATTCATACACATAAAAAAATAAAAATAAAATATTAGAAAGATATTACTTATTTATGTTTTATGCATATGAGCATTTTATGAGTGTCATGCTGCATGCGTGTAAGTGCACTCATATTGTGCAGTGCTCAGGGAGGACAGAAGAGGTAATGGATCCTCTAGAACAGGAGTTATGGATTGTTGTTAGCCTCCATGTGGGTGCTGGGTTTTGAACATGGGTCTTCTGCAAAAACAGCCAGTGCTCTTAACCACTGAGCCATCTCACCAGCCCTGGAGCCTGAAAATCTTTAGAGAACAGCCCTGAGGGCAGACACCAAAGACCTCCACCTGTTTTCACATTAGGTACAAGAGGAGAGGAGTTAATGGTTCACTAGCTTATGAGTATGGTGTGAAAAGAGTGGAATAAAAGCAGAGCTGATGATGTAATCACAGTAAATGATGTAATCACAAAATCCACCAGAAATAGGGGCAAATATTGCAAATAATTAGCACCATGCCTTTAAAATTGTCTCTAACATATCTTGAGACACATAAATAACTTAAGACATACGTGTATCATATTTTGCCTATTTCTCTAATACAGTTCTTGCCTTATTGCCCAATTATTATTTATTTGATTTCCCCCCTCTGCTTCATGCTTATTATTTATGGTTGATTTTTAGTAAGTGTAATGAATGAGTTGATAAATGAATGAATAGAAATTTGATATGTATTCTATATTGTTGAAATTTTTGAAAAATGTCTTACTTTTCCCAATCATTGCTGAACTCCAAAGAAATCTGATTTTTCTTTGCTCACACAAAACTCCAGGACAGTTTAACTTAGCAACAAAGTGTTGGAAAAATAGGTTCTTTCCTATAAGACCTTTGGCCACTAAAGAACTATCAGAATATCCAAAGCATGAATCATAAAATACCCCCTAGTGTCTACATATTATTTTCAGGTGCCTTAGAGAGAAGTGTCTTGTCTGATCTCCCTCCCTGAAATGAAGAATGATGAAAGAAAACCAGCTTCTTGGGACCTTTTGCAGTACGTAATGCTTGAAGACTGTTTTAGAAGTAGATTGTATAGATGGCTCAGTGAGCACCAAGGTCAGCCTTCCAAAAAGCATTCCTAATCCAAATGAGGTAATGTTTTTAAAAGCCTCGGCGTTTGGGAACCAAAAGAAAAAGTGAATACAAAGTCAGAGATGGAACACAAGTCTACAGACATTCTCAGAAAAGATCCCACTAGGGAAGGTTTCTTGTGCTGCCTTCAATCTCAAATTAGACTGTGAAGAACCAGCCATTAGGGAGTCGGACTTCTGGTCTTAGCATTAGTTTTGATTTGAATATTAAAGTGGTACAAAACCAGATGACTATATTCCATCTCAGACCTCTAAATCAGCCTCCAGGGAACAGACATCAGAGATCAGAGGGGTATGTGTGTGTGCTTCACAAGTCCTGCATATGTGACCGATTTTCCTTAAAGTTATCCACCACTTTCAGTAATTTATTCATCTCCCTCTTAGGATTATTCTTTCTAATTTCAGGCTTCAAAGTTACACATGACACAAATCAACACTTCATTGTTGAACAAATAAGCATTCGCAGAGGGTTCATAGTTCTGCATTCCGATCATGCTAAAACACAAAACAAAACAGATCAATGGGTTTGACCTTCACAAGCCATAAACTGATGTGTATGAGGAATGCAATGCTCTGCATTATTGTTTTTTTTTCAGAGCTTAACTTCTCCTCTGAGCTCTCAATCTACCTGGTGGCAGTTTCTAGGTAAACAATATTTTTCCAGATTTAAATCTGTCAAATTCAGATGTGTCCCTTGAGTATCTTTCAGAGGACCATTAGAGTTCTGGGAACAGGGTACTTAAGTGGCATCAGCCGCTTGGGTGCAGTGACTTGTCCTTGATCAAAGATTGTCTATGTTGGCATCCTCTAAGAGGGAAAATATCTGTTGGCAGAGCCACAATCCACACTGTTGACTGCTAAGACCCTCTTGTTCCTTGCTATATCGCCATGGGACCACTCTAGACCGCCCCCATTTTAATCATCATGAGACACTATTTTGGTTCTATTTCTGTTTAATTTCTCACTGTCTTGTCTTTCTTCAGGAAGGCAGAGAGCTCTGTTTCTACTAGGTCAGGCTAAGGTGGTGCGCTGGATAGCTTTGGTGTCAACTTGTCATGCCTGGGCTGAGGGAGCCTCAATTGGGGAATTGCCTCCATTGAACTGGCCTTTGGCCATATCTGTGGGGCATCTTCTTGATTGTGGTGTTATGTGGGAGGGCCCAGCCCACTGTGAGTGATGTCACCCCTGGGCAGGTGGGCCTGTGTTGCATAAAAAAGCAGGCTGAGCAGGGCCTAGGAAAGCAAGCCAGTAAGCAGCATTCCTCCATGGCCTGTGCTCCAGTTTCTGCCTCCAGGTTCCTGCCCAAAGTTCCCACCTTGGGCTCCCTGATGAACTGTGACCTGGGAGATGTAAGATAAACTCTTTCCTCCCCAAGTTGGTATTGGTCACAGTATTTTGTCACGGCAATGGAGAAACAAACTAGAACAGGTGGTGTGCTCTCTTAGGGCTCCTCATGCCTGGTGTCCCCCACAAAAAAGTGGGTATCAATATTTTTGCCTCAGGGAATCCAAGAACCCAAAGAAAGACTGTCTTTCCTCTGAAGCATAACAATCCACCGTGTGTGGAAGGGCATAGAGCGTATCATAGGTTCCCTCTTAGCATTTAACAATTTACTTTGTCTCCACCTCTCTTTTCTTCTTTCACTAATCATTGAGATTCTAATGCATTGTAAACATCTAAGAAAACTGTGATTTTTTCATTTTTTCAAATACCTGCTAAGAAACTGTCTAAACTTTTTTTGTGATCTGTTTTTATTGAGATAGGTTCACTATGTCACCAAGGTTAGCTTCAAACATGCAACCTTCTCCCTCAGCCTCTCCCAATATTGAGATTATAGGCATGCACCAGAAGTTTAGTCATATCTAAACTCTTCATGCTTAAGAGATTCTGGGTTTTGGAGAATGACATAAAAATACTGTGTACTGTAATAATTTTTTTGTGTTGTTGTTTTTTGAGACAGGGTAAAATGTAGCTCTAGCTGACCTGAAACTCATTATATAGACCAGAGATCCACCTACCTCTGCCTCCTAAGTACTGGGATTAAAGATGTGCAACATCATGCCCAGTGTAATATAATAGAATTTTTTGTCATGTAAAATAAATGATTATTTTCTAAAACTTTATTTTCTTTCTTAATATTATGATTATAACATCTTGGTAAAAAGAAAATTCATCCATAATAAAATAAAATAAATGTTTTATGAAATTATAAATTGAATAAATAACTAAGAACATAAAACTAAATAACAAACAGTATCCTCAACAGAATATTCAAAGTATGAGAAAACCCATCTTGAATATTCCAGCTGCAGTCCGGTTATGTGCTGAATCCAGTCAATAAATTCCACATCCAGTTCCATCAGGTAGCAGATAACACCCTTATGTGAACTCAGGACTCCCACAGAGGTTAGAAAAATAAACACTTGGTTTATGTCACAGCATTTTCTGTGATGTCTTATATAGCAATAATGATAAGGTAGTAAAAATACTTAAAATTATTC
Organism: Nannospalax galili; assembly: GCF_000622305.1. NCBI lineage: Eukaryota > Metazoa > Chordata > Mammalia > Rodentia > Spalacidae > Nannospalax > Nannospalax galili. The sequence continues at coordinate 2,193,595 of NW_008350535.1, forward strand.
ATATGAGGGCCTAGAGAGATGGCTCAGAGTTTAAGACCACTTACTGCTCTTGCAGAGGAACTGGGTTCTGTCCCCAGCACTGGCATGGCAGCTAACAATGACTGCAATTCCAATTCCAAGGGATCCAACACCCTCTTCTGGCCTCTGCGGCCATTGCATATGCTAGCATGAATGTTGGCAAAACACTCATATGCATAAAATGCAAAAATACAGAAATAGTCATATGAATTTGACTCTTAGAAGAATCCAGTAGAATTAATTCAATAGTCTTAGAAGTGAAAACATACTGAGAAGAAAGCAGTGGTCTCTTTAGGACATAGTAGTGCCAAAACCAAGTTAACTGGAATGTTTGATAATTTAGAAAAGGAAAACATCTTAAGCTATGAATGGAAGAATTAATAAAATAATGCAGTATTGGTTCTAATATTGTTTTAATAAGCATTTCCAGTTCAGCGTACACTGTTCTAAAGTAGTTATTACCACAACTTTTTAAGTATATATTTTTGTTTTGTGCGTATGTATGTATGTATGTATGTATGTATGTATGAATGCAGTGTATGATCATGTGTGTGAGGGTATACAGGCATAGCCCAGAGGAGGATGCTGGGTGTCCTGGTCTGTTACTCTTCCCTTATTCCTTTGACACGGTGTCTCTCAGAGAATGTGGAGCTGGGCTGGCAGCAGCATACCCCAGTGAGCCAGTCTGTGTGTCTTCCAGGACCGGAGTAACTTAGGCCCTCATGCTTACCCAGAAAAGCATTCTTACCACTGAGCCACCTCTCTGTTCCCAAATATATATATATATATATATATATATATATATATATGTCCCAATAAAATATATTAATATATTTGAAATATCTGTTATATATAATATAAAATTCCAATAACTACTCCAGTAATCCATGACTTGTACCAACCACATACTTGCATAATTCACTCATCACTCATCCTCTGTGTGGGTTAAACCGCTTGAGACTTGCTTCCCACCAAAGGAGTTTGGCAAATGTGATCTATGATTAGGCAAGATAATAGCTCAAAAGGAGAGAGAGAGAGAGAGAGAGAGAGAGAGAGAGAGAGAGAGAGAATTTTCTCCTGGGAAGCTTTGAGGGTATGCTATAGCGATGATATTGTCTTCCACAGTGTCTTGTAAGCAGGTGATAAAAGCCCAGGCCTCATTTATCGAGTGTTTTTTCTTTTTATTATTGTTTTCCTTAAGGAATCTAATTCTGCCCGTAACCTGGGTAAACTCTAAAGTAAATGCTTGCCCATTTGAGTTCCCAATGAAAAGAGCCTGGCAGATTCCTTCCTCACAGCTTCATGGCAATGTTTAGACACCTAAGCTGTGTCTACATCCCTGACCCACAGAAACTGAGAAAGTAAGTAGGCGTTGAATAAAGCCACTGGGTTTATGGAAACTGTTATACAGAAATAGATGGCTAACACACTAATATTCAAATTCTTCAGCACAGATTCTTTCTTGGTCTGTTTAGGTTGCTTAGCAACGATGTCATAAACTAAGCTTACAAACAAGAAAAAATGTTTCTAACAGTTTCAGAATCAAGGAAGTTTGAGATCCTCTGAGAGCCAATTTGATGTGTATAGTCTGTTCTTCAAAGACAGTGACTTCTTGCACTCTTGCATTGTGGAAAGGAGAAGGCAGCTTCCTCGGGTGTTCTAATGAGGGCACTAATCCCATTCCTGGGGTCTCCTCATGAGGACACTAATCCCATATCTGGGTCCTCCTCATGAGGGCACTAATCATATTCCTGAGGCTTCCTCACGAGGGCGCTAATTCCATTCCTGGGGCCTCCTCATGAGGACACTAATCCCATTCCTGAGGTTTCCTCATGAGGGTGCTAATCCCATTCCTGGGGCTTCCTCTTAGTAGAATGCTACTGAAGGTTAAGAGAGAGTCCTGTACTGGTTATGACTTTAATCACCTCCTGAGACCCCACTACTTAAAAAAATTATTTCCTTATTTAAGTTTATTTTACATGTGTGTTTTGTCTACAGGTATGTAAGAGCACCCATATTATGCAATGCTCATGAAGGCCAGAAGAGGGCGTTGGATCCCCTGGAACTGGAGTTACAGACACTTATTAGCTGCCATATGGATGCTGGGAACCAACTCCTGGTCCTCTGCATCATCAGCCAATGCCCTTAACCTGAGACATCTTTCTAGCCCTGAGAGCCCATTTCTTAACATCATCCTACCGAGGGATGTTATTTGTTATAATTTATAAAGTACTTACACATACAATTGATTAATACATTAAATTTCCAAAATTTAAATTATACTGCAGAGAAAAGTTCTTTTAAAATGTTTTCCTTTTTATAAATGTAAAATATATATTTAAACATAAAGCCCTTAATACTTTTTCATCTTTTCTGTAAATAAACCCCCACCTTATCCTTTGTTAGCAAGCCTAATATACTAGTTTGGATGAAAGAAAGAAAAAGAAAGAAAGAAAGAAAGAAAGAAAGAAAGAAAGAAAGAAAGAAAGAGAAGAAAGAGAGAGTGAGGGAGGGAGGGAAGGAAGGAAGGAAGGAAGGAAGGAAGGAATGAAGGAAAATAAAAGGAAAGGAAGGAAGGAAGGAAGGAAGGAAGGAAGCTAATGGCAAATCCTTTGGTCTCTGATTTCTTATTCCTACTTTTTCCCTCTTACACTTCATTGCATATATTTTTATGTAACCTGCTTCAAGTTATTTCTGGAAAATGTGTTAAAAATTGCTTCTCTTGGGGCTGGAGAGATGGCTCAGCATTTAAGAACACTGAATGTTCTTCAGGGTTCATATCCCAGCACCCACAGGGCAGCTAACAACTGTCCGTAACTCCAGTTCCAGGGGATTCAACACCCTCTTCTGACCTCCGCAGGCATTGCATGACATGGGTACACTTCCATATATGCAGGCAATACATGCATACACATAAAATAAAAATAATAGATAATTTTTTTAGTTGCTTAGTCCTAGTACTTGGGAGGCAGAGGCAGGCAGATCTCTGTGAGTTCAAGGCCAGCCTGGTCTCAATAGTGAGTTTCAGGACAGCTTAGGCTATAGGGAGACCCTGTCTTAAAAAGACCAAAAAAAAAAAAAATTGCTTCTCTTTGAAATAATAAAAATATTCTAAAAAATAATAAAATAAAATAAAAATGTTTTAAAAACATGACTTAATTTTGTATTTACAATGTTGCGAGCACTGCCAAGGATACATGTCTCCATTTGGACGTGGAAATGTTTTGAGATGCATTTTTAGCATTGAGAGCCAATAAACCCAGTACATAAACTAATCTTAGAAGTCTGCATAACCCTGCATTACAAAATACTAAATTAATATTAATAAAATAAGGATGCATATTCGACAACTGTGCTATCATTAGACAAACTAACAACTTAATGAATGTCAAGGAAAACAAGGGGTCTACATCATTACACATTAAACATTTTAAATATTAATTACCCCTCTTATTGAAGGCTTCTAAAATGCACATTTTATATAAGGCTCATTGTTCTAGTTTGCTTCCTATTGCTACAACAAACACCATGACCAAACTTGGGGAGAAAAGGGTTTATTTGGTTTATAGGTTACAGTCCCTCATCCAGCAAAGCCAAGGCAGGAACTCAGGGCAGGAATCTGGAATCTGGAAACAGAGACTGACCAAGGAGGAATGTTGCTTCCTGGATCACTCCAAGGATCACATCCAACTACTTTTCTTACACAGTCAAGGGTCCATCTGCCTAGGCATGGCGTTGCTCACAGTGGGCTGGGCTCTCCTACCTAAAAAAGTAATTAAGAAAATGCACCACAGACATGCCCACAGGCCAATCTGATGGAAGCAATTCCTTAATTAAGACTACCTTTTCCCAGATACAGCTAGGTTTGTTGCCAAGTTCACAGAAACTAACCAGCACAATCCGCCTCTTGTCAACTTTGACACACATTATGCCACTTTAAACCATAACATTTCCCTTCTTATTTGTTCCCAAGATCTTGTGTTAATATTATAAAATAAAACACAGTACAACTTTAAAAAGTTTCACAGTCTTTAAAAATTCTATTACTTTGAAAGTCCAAGGTCTCTTTAAAAATCCAAAGTCAGGTAACTGTAGGCACCTGTAAAATCAAAAACATGCTGAAAACTGCTTGTTCCAAAATGGAAGAACCAGGGCATAAAAACAATTACACTTATGCAAAACCAAACCCTATTAGTGTAGCTATAAATCTTTTAGCTCCCAGTCTGACATCTGGGATTCACAGTCTTCTGGGCTTCAAAGGGTTCTGCCATTTGCAGCACATAGGGCTTGTCTCAGAGGTTCAGACTGGCTCCACTACAACCTGCCAGTGTCCCTGGTGGTCACCTCATAGTCATGGCATCTCCAATACCCTGGAGTCTCCATTGCAACTGAGGTTGCACCTTTATCAATGGCATCTTCTGGCCTCTCACAGTGTCAGGCATCTGCTGCTCTCTATGACCCCTCCATGCATTCAAAACCAGTACCACATGGAAGACTCTTACACACAGCAGAATTCATCTTCCAGCTTGAGATGCAGCCTTGCCTCCCTCTGCACAACAGCTTCTGTGTGCGGTGTACAAACAGCCTCAATAGAGTCTTTGACAGACTCTCAAACTTCTCTCAGAATCCAGACTTCAACATCTACATAACTTATATTACAAAGTATTAAATAAATATTAATAAAATAAAGAAGCATATTCAACAACTATGCTGTCATTAAACATACTACTTAACGAATGCCAAGGAAAATGCGTGCTTTATATTATTAATCATTAAATGCCCCCCAGACATGCCCACAGGCCAATGTGTAATAGGAAATTCCTCAGCTGAGAGTCCCTCTTCCCAGGTATAGCTAGATTTGTATTAAATGGACAAAAATTAACTCATTCATGTATGGTATGTATAGCATTTTAGATAGTATACAATATATGTCACTTATCCAGAACTGTATGATGGATCTCTCTTGTCTCCTCAACCTGTGCAGATGGAGCTGTCTGTGTCTCACCATCTGCAGATGGAACTGACTCTGGAACCTTGTTTCTCCCACTGTGTCTCCAGGTCAGGCCATACCCACAATTTATTAAAAATGGTTTCCTCCAGCTTCATTGGGAACTACAAGTTCAAGTTTGGCTCCACTCTTATTTCAATAGGCCATCCAGGCTTTTCATCCCTAGTATCTCATTCATCCAAGGTTATGGGTCCTTTCCCAGTCTCCACTGTGTCTAACGGATATGCTTAGGTGTTTGCAGTGCTTTGATGTGTTAGTTCTCAAGCAGGCCCACATTCATTCATTATCTTTTTGGGTGAAGTACAAAGTGAGGTTGCCAAGGAGGCGCCTGTCATCAGACCCAAGAGAGCATGGTTTTGCTGGGGTTAATTAAGAGTCATTAGTCCAGATAGGTCCATTAATAACAGTCATTTCTGTAGATTCTTCCTTAAATTTTACCTGCATAAAGCAACATGGTTTTTGTCCTGGTCATCATTTAGTTTTAAGGCTATCATTTGGGGAATCCTGTATAACCTGGGCCATTCAGCTGAGCTTTAACTCATGATACCTTTGGATTCTGACAGATTAAACTCTGTGGTTGTTCCAAAGCCACACATTCACATTTCTGAGGTCATATGTGAATCCTGACATGACTTAGCACTTCACACTCATGTAGCAGAGCAGACCTAAATTCCACGATTTGCTTAGAAAGTACACCTGTAGTCACACAACACTGCCATATGTCAACTTTTTAAAAAGTATAAATATAGGATCTGGAGAGATGGCTCAGCAGTTAAGGGCATTCATATGGCAGCTCACAACCACCTCTAACTACCCTGGGGCATCTGGCCCCTTCTAAGTTCTGGCCTCTGTTGGCACTGGCATGTATGTGGTATACATACATACATTCTGGGAAACACTCAAACACACAAAAAAGTGTACAATTTAATGACAAGAAAGAAGGTGGCAAATTTATCCATATAACATAACAGATTGTTGTGTACATTTGTGTTACGGAGAAGGGATAAAAATTCTAAAAATTCCCGTTGACTTTTAAACATTATGCCACTATTCAGGATAAGTCAGGAAAAAATATAGAGCACCTTAAAAGAACACAGTGTAGATCTAGGCAACAAATAAACACGTTTAACAAAACCAAGAAGTAATGTGGGAACTAAGTAGGGTTTTGGAGCTAAATCCAGACTTCTATCTCCTCCCTATTTCCTAGGACTTCTTTTCCATTTGCTGTGCATCCCCTTTCATTCTCTGGATGCTGCCTGATGGCATCCATGGCCCTCATGAGTTCAAATGTGGGAGGGATAGTGGGGTCCGCGTTTTACTGCTGACCCCAGCATCTGGGAGCTCTGTGCTGGGATTTAATTTCTTCTTTCCTTTACGTTCTTTGATCTCACACTAGAAGTGGTCGATTACATGTCACGGGATACAGTGAAGGCTGTGTTTTGTATTTGGTATATTTTGACACTTAGGGCTTTCTCACCTATTGAAAAAGCAACGAATTGCTGTTAAAAGTATAATATCTAGTGGATTTAATTGTGTAAGAAATAAACTTTAGGTTCTAGGGAGATGACCCAGTGGGTAAGAACTCTTGTTATGTAAGTGTAGGGACATGAGTCTGACTCTTTAAATTCCCAGAATCCACATAAAAAGTCAGGCACAGCTGTGTGTACCTGTAACCCCAGCACTGCGGAGACAGAGGCAGGCTGATGCCAAGGCTCACTGGGCAGTCAAATGGTGAGCTCCCAGCTCAGTGAGAGAACTTATCTTAAAGCAATAAGACAAAGAGAGATAGAGGAAAGCAGCTCCGTATGTGCATATATGCATACTCATGAGCATGTAGTGTGGTGCACACATCGTTTTTATTTTTATTTAAAAATAACTTATTTATTTATGTGTGTGTGTGCGTGTGTGTGTGCACGTGTATTTGCATCCACACAGAGGTAGAAGGGGGAATTAGAAGCCTCCTCTGTCACTCTCTACCTAATCCTTTAAGTTAGGGTCTCTCCCTAAACCTAGGATCATGTTTTCTCTGCTGGACTGGAAATTAGCAAACCTCAGTGATCCTCCTGTTTCTTCCCCTTTCAAAGCTAGAGTTACAGACGTTTGCAGGACACTTGGCTTGTTGTGTGAGTGGCGGGATCCGAGCTCTGGTCCTCATGATAACACAGCAAGGACTCTTAACAGATGAGCTATCTCTCCAGCTCCAAAAAATCACCAGCTTTGAATCATGCCATTCTCTATTGTCATGGTGAAAAGCAGAACGTTTAATATCATATCTATTGTGCCTCTTTTTATTCAGCGGATAAATTTTGTTTTGCTCTCTATCATCAGTTACATTTTCTATTTGAACAACCACACCAAACCAAAAGATATTAATTAAATACATTACAAAATAAAGATTGTTAGGAATACAGTGTTCACTGATGCTCTGGTTTGCAGCTCAGAGCTATCATTCCGAAAAGTCTGCGTTTACACCCAAATGCCTTCAGCATTTAGTTGTTTCTCCAGGTATCTGATGCAAGGCTGCATTGTCCTGAAGTCTCCTCTGACGGTATTACTACCCCGTGGATTGTACTCAGAGGAGGCAGCTGCTGCAGATACAGAAGTTTCTAGGATGCTCTCTGCATGCTTGATAAACCTACCACTCTCCAGAAATCCATTCCTTGGTTTTTCATGAGCACCATAGGAAAAGTAAGGCTTTTTATTTTGTCACTGCTTCTCTTATAGTCTTGCCACTGAAGCAGAAAGCAGGTATGGAAAAGCAGTTTTACCAGAGAAATCCTGGTGTACCTTTACTTTTGGTCCATTTCATGCTGATCAGAAGGAAATAGCAAATCAGAAGTGATTAAAGTCATAACTCACTGAAAGAATGCTACAGGGAAAACTGTACTTCTTCATTTAAAGCACACTGCAGAAAGGGCTTTGCAAGCCCATCTCTCTTTTCCACAAGAAAAGAAACATGATGAGTTAAAACTAGTCTACAAACAATCTCATTTTTAAGAATTATGTATGTATGTGGTGTGTTTGTGTGTGTATGAATGCTTGCATGTGCGTGGGTGCGCATGCAGGTGCATGGGGTGTGCACATGGGTGCCTATGACTGATGTTGGGTGTCCTTTTCAGTCACTCCCTCCACCTTATTCATTGAAGCAGGGTCTCGTTTGAACCCAGAGCTCACTGATAACCACCATTCTAGTTAAACAGCTTGCTCTGGGCACCCTCTGTCTCTGTACCCCTGAGAGCTGGAATTATAGGTAACTGCAACACCCATCTAGCATTTGTAGGTGTTCTGGGGATCCAAACTCTAGACCTCCTGTTTGGATGCCAAGTTCTTTTAGCCACTGAGTATCTCCCTAGCCAGATCTCATGCTTTTGATGCAGATGTTTTTCATGAGATAGTGGTTGGGTGAATATGTTTGCTGATGCTGATTGGTCAAAGTAAAATCTAGAATTTTTTTTTCCTTATATTTTCTGTAGCAACCCCTTTATTGTTGCTTAGTTATGGCAAACATACAAATTTTAATCAGAGACAGCTTCTTGTAATCAAACTTTTGGCTCACATTCTAGAAGAAAACTCTAGGGTATACCAGCCTGGCCTGATAGGTAAGTTAGCTAGCATTTGAACAATCTAAAAGGCCATCATCAGAAACAATCTGAGAGTGATTGTCAGGCTGGGAGACGCTAATCAGAAGCACTTGCTGTAATGGCTTCAGCCCTAATTAACCCTAGTTCTTTGTCAAGTATCTGTGTCCATTAAGTCTGCTTTAAGGAAACAGTTGAATGGTTCATTCACAACAGATAAATCTTTCCCACAGTTTTTGAGGATGATAAATCCAAGACAAAAGCACAGGCATATCCATTGTCTGTTTTTCTTACTGTCTTCATCAGGCAGAAGTGGAAGTCTTTGGGATCATCAGATACTTATGAGGGCTCTAATTACCTAATCATCTCCCAGTACCATCCAATCTTAATCCTATGCTAATCTACTTCCTAATATCATCATACTAGGGATTAGGCTTCATTACAGTAATTTTAGAGAGGACACAGATATTATGTGTGTAGTAATGATTTTCATGGTGAAATGAGACATGTTCAATTTATGGAAAATTGCTCAAATTATTTTGTAACTACTTCTGTCCATTCATGACTGGGAATAAGAATCTAGATTTGGGCTGATGAGATGGCTCAGTGGGTAAAGGCTCTTGCCACCAAGCTTGACAACCTGAGTTCAGTATGTGGTAGAAGGAGTGAACCAACTCCTACAAGTTGTCTTGACCTCCATGCACACAGGCCTCACACACACACACACACACACACACACACACACACACACACAAGGGGGGAGAGGAGATTCTAAAATAGAGTCTAAAGAGTCATGTACCCTGCATCTTTCAAAACAGGCTAGTCAGAACGTGGGTTACCTCTGGTCTTAGGCGCTTTCTCTCACTTGGTTTCATCTAGAGTTGCTGAATTTTGTTATAACATATTATTATAATCTGCCATGTTATATTCACTGTGGCTGGAATGCCCAATAATAATTTTCAGTGTTAATACAAAAGAATATTTGTACTCAGTATATTTTCCTAGGTGGAGGGAAACACTAATGGATGAGAGGCAGTAGGTGGATAGAATGTTATGGTTGTCATGGCAAATACTGCATATGATAAATGGAATAAAAGGAAGAATGGTCATTTCTAAATGAGGGCTAAATCAGTAATGAAGGGCCTCATAGAGAGGCCGCAGCCTGAACTGAGCTTTAAAGATGATTAAACATAAAACCAGTGGCCAGCAGTGTGGGGCTAGCTACGGTGACAGCATAGCCCAGAGAGTTCGGCCTGTTCTTTTCTCAGAGAGTAATGCAGTGTGACCAGGGTAGACTGTGTTCACACAAGTGCTTCATCAATCTTGCTGAGAATGTTGATTCTATTTTCAATTATTATAGAAAGTTTTGAAGCAGAATAGCATGGTTAAGTTTATGCTTTAGAAAAGCTTTGCTGACCATGGTGGCTGCCCCTGTTGGCAAAGAATTCAGCTAGAAGACATAGACTGAAACGATTGGCTATCTACACACCCACTTTCCCTTCCTCTTAAGCACACATTAGATGATATCCTAAGATCCCTTAAGGCGAGTTTAAGCCATAAGAACGAGCTCTAGTTGAGAAAAGCAAGTAAAAGTGCTGTGTGTCAATCCAGGCCTGCTGCACAAAAGCCATCAAAATTCTGAATATTCATTATCTTTAGGAAGTGATGTATGAAAATGGTAGAGCATTAGAGAAAAGTGCCTTGGTCTGTAAACCACTATTTGAAGGTAAATCTCCCATGAAATGAGAATATTTGGATGTTTTGTGAGGGGAGAATAAATTTTTGTTCTGTAAAGCCAGTGAGATTTTGAGATCAATTGATTAGAACAGATTATTTTCACGTTTACTTTTGGATGTAAATCTGCACTGTATCTCCACTCATGAATATTGCATTGCTTTTCTCTTGTTGAAATAGATGTGCATATCCCTTGTATTAGTTTTCTGTTCCTGTGTAAAAACATCATGACCAAGGCAACTTATAGAAGGAAGAATTTATTTGACTTATGGTTTAGAGGTTCAGAGGGTTAGAATTCATAATGGCACAGGAGGCATGGTGGTAGAGATGACCAGAGCAGAAAGCCAAACGATCATACATTCAAGCAGGCACAGACTGCCTGCTTTGCCTGCAAGCAAAGATTGGAAATCTGGCAAGGTTTAAGAACTCTCAAGGGGGCTGGAGAGATGGCTCAGTGGTTAAGAGCACTGGCTGCTCTTGCAGAGGACCTGGGTTTGATTCCAAGCACCCACATGACAGCTAACAACCATCCTTAACTATAGTTCTAGGGTACCAACGCCCTCTTCTGACCTCCATGGGGATTGCACAACATAGGTGCACTTACATACAAGTAGGTAATACCCTATCCACATACAATGAAAATAATAAATAAAATATTTTAAAAATGAACTCTCAAAGTCTACCTCCAGTGACATGCTTCCTCCAGCAACAGCACACTTTCTAAAACCTCCCAAATAGTGCCACCAACTGGAGACAAAATGTCCAAATACTTGGAGCCAATGGGGGACATTCTCATTCAAATGACCACATTCTACTCTCTGGCCCCTGTAGGCTTATGACCATATAAAATGCAAAATCCATTTAGTCCATCTTCAAAAGTCCCTATTGTCTTTACCAGTCTTATTACTATTTAAAAGTATCTTCTGAGACTCAAAGTCTCCTTTTAACTGTAAACCTTTGTAAAATAAAAAGACAAATTATGTACTTCAAACATACAATGGAACAGAATACACACATTCCCATTCCAAAAGGTAGGAATGGGAACATAGTGAGGAAATACTGGACCCAAACAAGGGTGTAAATCAGCAGGGAAAACACCAGATCCAGTAGCTCCACATCTGACTTCTGGGACTTTACTTCCAAAGGCCTTAGATAGTCAGCCCCTCCAGCTTTGCACTGTGCAACATACATCACTCTCTTGGGCTGGTACCACTCTCTGTATGCAGCTCTCCTTGGTAGATGTCTCATGTCTCTCACAACTTCAGTGTCTTCTTGGGGGTTCTCAACAGTCAACCAGGCTTCACTTTCACAGCTTCATGGGATGGGCTGTCAAGGTCTTCTTTATGCAGGGATGAACCTGTTACATGCTGCCTGGTCTCTGTGGCTCTCTAGAAACTGCAGAGGAAGAACAGATGACTCCTTCACTCTTGCATCTTTCATACCTCTAAAGCCAGCACCTCATGACCTACACTGCCAAGTTTGGTTTCTACCCTGGGATGGACCCTCACCTACTCCATCTACCTTAGTAGCTTTTCTGTACTAAGGCATTTTCTTTTCACAAATTGGAGGCTTAGCTAGGTGAGTCTTGCCCTGAAGGTACTCTTTCCATTGTTTAAGCACAAAGCTCTAGACCTCTCCAAATGACGCTAATCTCCTTATCAAAGAGAGTCTCTCTTTCAGCAGATGCCTTGGCTCCAACATTAATCTTCCTAGTGCTCTTTTTCAATCCAAAGTGTACATTCTACATTTCTTTCTGCCCTACTTGTTCGTTTTCATTTTAGATACCCATAGTATTCACCACTAATAACCATGCCACTGACTCAACAGTAGGCTGTCTTGAAATTTCCTCCACCAATGAAATTAGTCCATTACTTTTCAACTTAGCCGCAGACAAGCTCTTAGGCTGTGGGTAGCCAGTAGCAAGATGCTTTGCCAAAACGCCCCAGTTGCTGTTTAAGTCCTTATTTCCCTTTGGAACTAATTTACTCTCAACACTACTCTCTTCCAGGTTCCTACTAGAACAGCATGTTAAACTTATAGCATTCACCGCTTTCCTACTCCCAACTTCCAAAGTCTTCCATATTCCCCCCCAAACCTACATGGTCAGGTACTTCATGGCAAAAACCCATTCTCTGGCACCCATTTTTGTTCTAGTTTGCTTCTTTATTGCTAGCTAAAAACACTCACCAAGTCACCTGTCCTCTTGTTCAGGGAGGCCATGGAGACCCCACCAGGTGGCCTTGAACCACTGTCAAGTTTACAAAGAGGAGGTTCAACTCAGAGGAAACATCTCATTCGTGCTTCTAAGTGAAGCCAGCCATGGTTGAGCAGGACCTTTGACTTATCTTCACATAGATGGAACTGGTAAAAGAAAGGAGCCAGGAGCTCCTCCCAAGCCCATGTGACCCTGAGGAACAGGAAGATCTTCAAAAAGCCTTAAAAGTAAAGATAATTTGGTTTATCTGGGCCAACTGTATGGTCTTAAACACCCAAAAGGAAAGTATAACCAAAGAGTAAAGTGATCAGTATATTTCTTTAAGAGTTCAAGGGATCATACTTCCCAGACATTAGACTTAAGTCCATATAAAAAGTTATTTAGACAATTATTTCTCATTGATGATTTTGTTCCTAATCAAAAAGTGCTGCTAAGATATAAGACTTCAAATCTTGGTCTGCCATACTGTAGTGCCCACCTGTAGCTAAGGGAGACAACCCGCTATTCTAAAATGATGACTAAATTTGTTTTCTCCCCCATCTAGAAGCCTTTGAGAGGGAACTGACACTGATTCTAACCACTCCAACAGCGATCAAAATGCCTGAAAGAAAATCCTGAATCCATCACTCTTGAGTCCAGCCTCAGCAGACAAAAGAAAAATGAGGAGGAACCCAGTAGAGGGATGCTTTTGTAAGTTCCAGTCAAGAAATTCCAATGGACTCTCATATGAACATTTGAAATTTGCCCTGTTCTGACTTTTTTCTAATTCCCTGTCTAGAACTTGTAATGCTAACTACTCTTGCCTTTACTCCTCCTTCACATCTCCTATTCGCCAGTCAAGGACTTTCTCTTCCACCTATAGATAAGAGTTATGCAAGTTGGGAGTCTTCTCTATAAGACCCACTGAAGGGGTACCCCAATTGCCTCACCCTGTGTCCCTGTTCAGCATGGAAGAAGCCAGAGTGGCCTGAACCCCAATTCCTATCTGTAAGTTGGGTAACCTCTTCAGAGGATGGTGTGATAAGAACAGGAGGTATGCATTGGCTAGGCAGTTAGGGTACAAAGACTCCAAAGAAAAGTAGCCAGTTTCTTGGCTAAAATTCAAAATGTCCTTGGGCCTTTTAGCAACATACTCTGTTCCAAAGGCCAAAAATATTGAAAGTATTTGGGAGGTTTTTTCTAATCCTTAAAGATTTTAGGGTTACCTCTTCAGAGGGGGGAATGTTAGAGGAGCAAAAAGCCCCATAAAAAAAGGAGAAAGAGTACATGAAGTTATCAGAAAAAAGTGATGGGGGAGATATGGGAGGAGTTGGAGGGGAGGGAGTGGGCATGGATTTGATCAAAACACCTTATATTCATGTATGAAATTCCCAGTAAATTATTTTTTTAAAAAAGAAATACACAAAAATTCAATAAAAATATAACAAAAATAAATAAAAATATTTTTAAAAGTCAGAGAAAAAAGCAAGTGAAATTAAAATCGTTTATTTAAGTTTGTTCACACTCTAATATTATCCAACGAAACTAAATGCCTAAAAATGTGATAAATGACAAATGTGATACATGTTCCTGTCTTACTTATCATTCAGTCTTCATATTTTGTACATGTAGCTTGTATTGGGCTACCGTATCACATTAATTTATTAATCATATAACACTTTGAATTGAAGATGTCTTTCTATAACATAACATGCATATTAATATATACTTATTTATAACCAGCATAGATATTCAGTATAGATGTGTGGTAACTCTTTAAATGTTGATAACTTGTGTTAAAAAATTTTAAGACTTATTCTTATTATTAATTGTGTAGCTTGGTGTTTGTATGCGCACAGGAATGGAGGTGCTCTTGAAGGACAAAGATGTCAGGTTTCCCTAGAACTGGAATTTCAGGCAGTAGTGAGCTGCTCAACATGAGTGCAGAAAACAAAATTTAGATCCTCTTCAAAACAGCGGGTGCACTTAATTGCTGAGCTATCTTCCCAACCCCTACATCAATATCATAAAGAATATATAAATGTGGTCATTTAATAAAAATTTATGAAAGTGAACAAAAACACCAAAACCAACTTGGGAGGAGAGGGTTTATTGCAGCTCCAGCTAATGTGTATTTGGGGTGTTTTGTTGAACTTGAGGTGGCCAAAGCTATTGGGGTTTATTTCTCAGTCATTTATTTCAGTCTGTTGTCTGCTTTTGTACCAGTTCCATGCTGTTTATATTAATATGACTCCGTGGAATAATTTGAAATCAGGGCTTCCAGCATTGCTCTTTCTGGTCACAATTGCTTCGGCTGTTTGGGGTCTTTTTTGCTTCCATATAAATTTTGGGATTGTCTATTCTATTTCTCAGAAAGGTCCCATTGACATTTTAAATAAGTTTGCATCGAATGTGTAGATTACCTTTGGTGATGTGGCCATTCTTACAATATTAATTCTGTTGATCTATGGGCATGAGTTGTCTTTCCCTCTTCTAGTATCTGCTTCAATTTGGATTTCAGAGATTTTCACCTCCTTGGTTAGGCTAATTCCCAGAGTGGTAATGGTTTTCATCCTATTCCTTGTCTTCTTTTTTAATAACTATTTTATTTTTAATTATGTGTACGTGTGTGTGTGTGTGTGTGTGTGTGTGTACATGAGTACAGGTGCTCTCAGAGGACAGAAGAGAGCATTGGATACCCTGGAACTTGAGTTGTATGGTTGTGAGCTGCTTTATGTGGGTGCTGGAAACCAAACTCCAGTCCTCTGTAAGAGCAGCAGGTGCTCCTAATGACTGAGCAATCTCCTTAGTCCTTTCTTCCCCGCCCCCTTCTTTCTTCTATTGTGAATGGGATTGTTTTCATGATTTCTTTCTCAATATACCCATCACTGGTATAAAGAAAAGCTATTGATTTTTGTGTGACAGTGTTTATCAAAGTTTTCTTGTGGATTTCTTAAGGCCTTTTAAATATAGGGTCATATTATTCATAAATAGTGATACTTTGACTTCTTCCTTTCCCATTATATCTGATTTTTTTTGTACCTTACTGCTCTAAGAATTAAGACAGTCTTTTTAATGGAAAGGATTAGTATTAGAATTTGGTGAGGGATAATAAGCTTCTGAAATACTGAGGTTGGGAGAATAGGAAATGAAACTTTATAATAGGTGTTTTCAGATAGAAGCGGCAAGGGTTGCCGACTGATTTGATATAAAGTCAATGGAGGCAGAAGAATGTCTTTAACCTTTTCAGCTTGGACAACTGAGAAGTCATTAACAGCAGAATGCAGAATCATCAAATGATAAGAAGGAAGTTATAAATGCAACTGTTACCACTTTGAAACTACGGCTCTCAGTGTTATTGCTTGGAAGAATATTATTACTTTAAATTTATTTCATCTTTGTCCATTCCACAGCTGTACTTGTTTATGCAACACAATTTGAAGTTTTGATTAATGTGTATATTGAGTAGTGATCAATTCAAGGTAATTGGTGTTATTAACACTTTAAGATTTCATCATTTATGGTAAGTGCATAAGGTCTTTTTAATAACTATTTTGAGATACACAATACATTATTAATTATACTCACTTTTATAGCACAGCACACCATGTTATTTCTCCTACTAAATGGTAACATTGTGGCTGTTGGCTGACCTCTTCCCATCACTCATTCTCTGTACTCTCCCAAGTCACTGATGACCATTACTCCCAACTTCAATTAGATCAACCTTTTTAGATTCCACTTATGAATGAGATCATACAGCATTTATCTTTCTGCGTCTGACTTTACATTGTCCATCCACATTGTTGCAGATAGTAGGATTTCATGCTTTTTATGGCTGAATAAAACTACACTCTACATAAGGTTTATTTTGTTTCATTTTCTGGCTATTGTGAATAGTCCTGAAATAAACAAGAGAATGAAGATTTTTTATGTATTTATTACATTTCTTTTGTTTGTATAGCCAGTAGTGCGATTGCTTGATCACATGATAACTCTAGTTTTAGCTTTTTAAGGAACTGCCAAACTGTTTTCCATAATGTCTCTACTAGTTTACATTCTTGTCAACAGTATATGAGAATTCCCCATGCTCCACATTCTCACCAAGATTGGTTATTATTATTATCATTATTATTATTTTCATTTGCTATGTATAGGATCCAGCCCAGGGGCCTTATACATTCCCAGCAAACACTACTTCTGAGCTATATTTCCAACCCCATTTACTTTTTGATAACAGCCATTTTAACTGAGGTGAATGAGTATTTCACTGTTGTTCTAATTTGCATTTGTTTCCCTAATGATTAATACAAAAAGTGTTTTTCATATATTTCTGGCTATTTGTTTGTCTTCCCTGAGAAATAATAATTCATATTTTTATTCTATTATTTAATTTTAAATTATTTTTGCTGTTGAATTTAGTCTCTTGTTAAAAGGACAGGTTGAAAATGTGTTTGCTATTCTGAAGGTTAACTTTTACATTGCTAATTTTTCCTTAGCTATTCAGAGACAATTTAGTTTGATATCATCTCATTTGTTAGTTTTTATCCTTGTTGCCCATGCACTGGGGACTGTCATAATTAAGTTTTGTAACTTTGACACAGATCTAGATATACCTTGGAAGAAGGACCATCAATTGAGGAATCTTCTCCATCAGATTGGCCGGTAGGCATGTCTGTAGGGCATTTTCTTGCTCATTGATGTAGAAAGGCCCAGTCCACTGTGGGTGGTGCCATCCCTAGGCAGGTGCCATCCCTGGGCAATATAAGAAAGGCAACTGTGTAAGTCAAGGAGGAGCAAGTCAGTAAGCATCATTCTTCCATGGTCTCTGCTTCAGTTCTTGACTCCAGGTTCTTGCCTTGATTTATTTTGATGATGGACTACAACCTGTAAGATGAAATAAACTCTTTCCTTCCCATGTTGCTTTTGGTCATAGTGTATCACAGCCACCAAAACCAAACGAGGACAGATATCCATGTCTGAATATTTTTACTGAGGCCAATGTCCTAAATTATTTCCCTTGGATTTTTTTACCTAATAGTTCTTACATGTAAGGTGTTGATTTATTTTAGTTTCTATTTTAGTAGGTAAGAGATATGAGTCTACCTTGATTTTCTGCACATAGGTCTCTTGTTTTCTCAACAGAATCCACTTAAGAGACTTTACTTTCCCCATGGTGCATTCTTGACCTCTTCATCAAAGTCTGTAAAAGGCGCTAAATATGAGCAGTTACTTCTGGACTCACTGCCCTGTCACACGTGTCTGTGGTTCAATTCTTAAGTCCTTGCCATGATGTTTTCATACTAGAGATTGACAACATATTTTGAGATGTGGTATCATATTTCAACTTTTTCCCCCTAAGACCTTTGAATAACAGGAGTACTTCATAGTTCCATAGGAATTTGAAAGTTGCTTTTTCTAGTTCTGTAAAGAATGACACTGACATTCTGGTGGGGGTTTTGTTTTCATAGGTTGCTTTAGGTGGTAACAACATTCTTCTAATCAATGAATATGGGATATCTTTCCATTTTTATACATCCTCTTTGATTTCTTTCTTTTTTTTCTTGCCTACTTTCTCTGACTAGGACCTTCAGTACTATGCTGAATGAAAATAGTGAAGATGGCATCCTTGTGTTGTCCTGTACCTTAAAGGAAGAACTATAAAATTTTCTGCATTCAACATGTTAGCTGTGTGTTACCATCTGTGAATTTTATTGTGTTGAGGTACATTCATTCTATATCTCTTTTTTAAATTTTTGTGTGTGTATATCACACAGAACATCCCAAACCATCTTATTCAACTATACACCCACTTCCCAGATGGCATCCTCCCATAGCCTCCCTCCCCTCACTAGAGCCCTTATACTCTGATATCCCTGCTGCTGTCTGCTGTGTTGTCAGCACCCCCAGCCATTCCCCACTACTTGCCCTTCTGGTGAATCTAGTCAGCCTATCTGGAGGTCTTTGTTTTAGGAGGGTCAGCTATTCCTCATCTAGCAGCAATCAGTTGTCAATATTCCTTTAGATAAGATTGGGGTCTGCTGTTCATTTTCCCAGTTCTATGCTGGGTTACTATCTGGGAGTCCCTTTGGCCACCGTGGCCAACAACTCAAAAGAAGGTATCTCCTATCTGGCATTGTTGCTTGTTATGTAGCCTTTAGGTATGCATATGGACTCTTGAGAAATTATATTGGCCCATTTAATCTTTGGTTATACTTTCCTTTTGGGCATTTAAGGCCATACAGTTGGCCCAGATAAACCAATTTATTTTTACTTTTAAGGTCATTTGAGGATCTGTTCCTCAGGGGTCACATGGGCTTGGGAGGAGCCCCTGGCTCCTTTCTTTTACCAGATCTGCCTATGTGAAGATAAGTCAAAGATCCTGCTCGACCATGGTTGGCTTCACTTGGAAGCATGGAGGAAATGACTCCTCTGTGTTGACCCTCCTCTTTGTAGACTGGATACTATTTTTATGAAGTTTATTCTTTATCACAAAGGGCTACTGAAATTTATCAAATGCATCCTTTGCATTTATTGACATGATCACATAATGTTTTTCACATGATTCTATTAATGTGGTATATCACATTTATCGATTTACAAACGTTGACCCATAATTGCATCTCAGGGAAGAACCTCACATGATCACAATAAATGATCTTTTAAATTGTCTGTTGAATTCAGCTTACTGGTATTTTGCTGTGGATTTTTGTATCTGTGTATGTAGAAGATATTATCCTGTAGTTTTCTTTTTTGGTTATATATTTGTCTCGCTTTTAGTAATAAGTAATTCTGCCCTCATAGACTGAGCTTAGAAAAATTCTCTCCTGCCAATTTTTAAAAGTAATTTGTGAAGAACTGAAGCTAGTTTTTCTTCAAATGTTTGGTAGAATTCAACAGAAAGTCATGAGGTGCTGCGTTCTTTCATGGGAGACCTGTTAATCTCATTGCATGTTATTACCATTTTCAGGCTTCCTAATTCTGAGTTGCTGGTATGGGTTCAGGAATATATTTACTTAATCTATATTTTTAAAAATATTTTTATTTTATGTATATGAGTGTATTACCTGCATGTATGTAAGTTTACCTGTGTCCTGCAGTATGGGTGGAGGTCAGAAGAGGGCATCAGATCACCTGGAACTGGAGTTAGGACGGTTGCTAGTCACTATGTGGGTGCTGGGAATTCAACCTAGTGCTCTTAACCACTGAGCCATCTCTCCAGTCCTTTAATCTACATTTTAAATGGAAGATGATCTAATGGGTTTATGTTTTTCGGTTCTTCCTGTCCATTGCCACACCTTAACATGGGTGGAGTACACTTGCTTGTCCTGCTGATTTTGTGTCTGGTGATGTGAATTTACAGGCCTATTGAAGTAATGGAAGCTTCAGTGTATCAGTCCTAAACAGAGACCTTCAGAAAAGCCACTCCCTGGGGTGCCTCTAACCTCAGCCAGGAGACACTGTAAACCAGGATTCACTTCTCCAGTTGTCCTGTGATGGTTCACACCTCAACACTGACTGGAGCAGAGCCACCACAACTGACCCTCAGATCCCAAGAACAAGGAATAAGTATCTGTGCACATAATTCACATGAATTTTATAGTGACTTGACAGAAAAAAATGACCTTTTTTAATGAGATAGCTAAAGTATCTAGTCAAGAATTGGGACTAATACTGTGGAGAAGATTAACTGGAGCATCAGAGTTTAGAATCTCAATTGAACATATTCACAGGGGTAAGATAGAGAAGAAAAGACGTCCAAAGGTAGAAATAGCACTAAGATCAGCAACAACTAAGGTGTGAGCTAGGAAAGGGTGCAGGGTCTCTAGGACGATGTTGTGAATTACACCAAGAATCATATGTTCAGGTAAAAATGCTATGAGAAGACTCATTTGAATATAGAACTTAGAAGATACTCTTATAACATTTCAATGGACTTAATATCATTTGTACCTATAATTAATCTTTCAATGCATGTCTATGCTTCCTTGCAAAATCCCAGCCCTGATATTTACTAAATATTATTTACAATATGCTTCTATATAATGTGAATGTAAAAACAGTATTGTATGCGAAATTTATTATTTTACTTTTAATTGTATGAGATGACTTTTTAATTGTAGGGTAGAATTGAACTCAAATATTTCAAAAAAATTAGTGCCTAAAGGAGAGGATACTTTTTGGTTTTTGCTTCTGTTAAAAAATGGCAATACATTAGCAGGGTTTACCAACTTAGGCAAATATTTATTCATTTATTATTAATTTTTGTGTGTTGTTGTATATATACATGTTTCTGTGAGTGTGGGCATGTGTGGGTGCACACGAATGTGTCTGCAGTTGTGTGTGTAGAGACTAGAGGTCAATATCAGGTGTCTTCCTCAGTCATTCTCCATTTTAGTTTTTGAGACAGGGTCTCTCACCAAATCTAGAGCTCATCAGTTCAGCTAGACTGGCTGGCCAATAAGCTCCAGGCATCCTCCTGCCTCTTCTCCCCAACCCCAGCACTTTGGGGGTGGGTCTTACAGTCCCATGCTGCTATGCCTTATTTTTACATGGATGCTGGGGATAATGGATGCTGGGGATATGAACTCAGGACCTCATGCTTGTGCAGTCATTTCCCAAGCTTCTTAGATAGATATTTTAAGATCATTCAATATTACATTATATCTGTATGACAGAATTGTAAATTAAATGTATATGCTCTTTTAAGTTATTATACATAAAAATAAATACCAAAGTGCTCTTTCAGAGCATAGGGGAGGAGTGCATTCTGTATGTGTAATGTTCTTGATTGGTTGCATTTTAGGAAATAGAGATTCAACACGTTATGCCATATCATGGAAGAAATATTTTTTTGGAAACTTTTATAATGTCTGCCACTTTCTTTAGGGCATTTCTTGGATGATAAAACAGTAGATATTTTGTTTAACAATTTGCTACCTAAAAGCTTTTGCAATGTAGAATTCTTATCATGTTGAAAAGCTTTCAGGAAGCAAGACAGGAAAGAACACTGGTATCTAATTTAGTGAACTGGAAAACACAAGAATGGGTTTCACGGTCCAGAAAATACTGTGAACATATCACTATAAATATGAAATATTTATACCACTACTCCAGTATTGCTTAAACACAATGTACATCATTAAATATAGGCACAGCAGCATTATCTCTAACTGACTCAGTATGAATACACTAATTATAAAATGAACAGTGTTTTGAGGACAGACATAAGAGATACCTGCCAAAGCTTCCCTAGCATATTTCTTTTCCTAACCCAGAGGTTATTTTCTAAGCTGAAATTTTCTGCCTAAATGATGAGTGCCATTTCCCTTTCGGGGATGCTAAAGCTCTTTTAAGTTGACTGCAACTCACTCATTCCAGGAAAGTAGAATTGGTTCCAAGTTGACTTTGATGGAAGACAGCAGTTGGTAAGTTTCCCTGGTGAAGTCATTGCTTTGTGGTGTTTTTCACTGGATGTCATGAGCTGAGTCCTTCACCTGGACTCACTGATACTTTCTTTTACTTTGGCACTGTATTGACTGATACCCATACAGTGCTGACTGCTGGCCACAAGCATGCAGCATGCACACTTCTATTCTTACTGGACTTATGAAAAGTCAGTAGTATTAAAAACCAGGAATGGTGGCACATACCTTTCATCCCAGCACCCTGGAGGCAGAGTCAGATGGATCTCTGTGAGACTGAGACCAACCTGGTAGACATAGTGAGTTCCAGTCCAACCTGAGTTACAGGGACACCCTGACTCCAAAAAAATAAAAAATAAAAAAAAAAGTCGCTTGCATTTGGCAATTAAATATGCTTATACTGACTGAAGTGTTCTGGTTATTGTGTGATTTCAATATAAGTTTGCATACAATGATTAAATATTAGTTGACAGAAAACTTGTGTAGTAACTACAAAAATTTAAATTGCTATTTTGGAAGACAATACTTCTCTCTCTTAGAATACTTACAATACTCTTACTGTGTAAGAGTCAGACAACTCTAAAATAATGAAAGGAAAGGCAGGAAAATCTAAAGTCCAAAGGCATTTTTGAAGTTGGGTTTATCTTTAGGGATTGTTGAGTTCTTTTTCCACTTTTAGGGGAACACATTGATAATACATTATGAGTGTGGTTTATGTAAGATAGAAAGCTCAAATGTCTGATCACAAGAATTTGCTTAAAATAAAGCTATTGGGGGGTAGGAGAGATGGCTCCATGATCAAGAACACTGGCTGATCTTGCAGAGGACCAGGGTTCAATTCCCAGCATCCACGTGGTACCATTAACAGCTGTCCTTGACCTCAGTTCCATGGGAAAAGACACCCTCTTCTGACTTCTGTAGGCATTGCATGACAAGGGTGCACTTAACACATGTGCAGGCAATACACTCATACACATAAAGCATAAATAATAAAATATTTTTAAAAGAAAGCCATTGGCTCAAAAATCTAAAGATTGTGCAGGAATGCATTGATATAGTTGCTAAAAACTATGTACAACAGGAGGCATATAACTCTCTTTTGTGAATGCTTATTTTAACTAACTTAAGAGGTCCATGTCATGTTTTTAGCTCATTAGATAGCAAAACTTTATGGTGTTGTCCAAATTTAGGGAAGCTTGGCTTGACCGCCTGGCAAGATTTGCTTCAGTTAGTTTGTCTAACTGAAACTTCACCCGAAACACTTCTCTAGTAATAGTCTGTGTTAATGTGAACATGCCTACGTGTATCCTCATCTGTCACTAAAGATAAAACAGACCTATGCCCTAAGAAGTATGCACCTCGTAAGACAAAGACAGGGCTAGATGACTGCCTACAGCTACAACAGCCTAGGTCCTAGCATATGGCAGTGTTGAGTCAATGTCAGTTAAAGTAAATGCGCCAACCAGACAGAGACTTTATTCATAATCAAAATTGATACCTCTTTGGAAGTGTGCGTGCTTCTACAATTTTCTTTCATTTCTTACATTGTAGTATGAATAAGATTTTTCCCTTCTGATATAGATTAGATAAACATTAGCAGATTCTATGCATTATCTGTACATACAAATTTCCTGAATGATTTATGTCCATATTTGCAAGTAGTTGTTATTATTGATCTTAAGATTCCAATCAGCATGACTTAAATAAGTTAAATCATTCATTTTCCTCATCTGTAAAATATTGCTACATTATATGTATTGTAAGTTTTAAAAATATTTTATTTATTATTTTATGTGTATGTGTGTATTGCCTGCATGTAGGTAAGTGCACCCATGTTGTGCAATGCCCATGGAGGACAGAAGAGGCTGTTGGATTTCCTGGAACTGGAGTTATGGACAGTTGTTAGCTGCCATGTGGGTGCTGGGATTCGAACCTGGGTCTGCTGAAAGAACAACCAGTGTTCTTAACCACTGAGTCATCTCTCCATCCCTGTGTATTGTAAGTTTTAACATACAAGGGTTGACTGGGATTGCTCTGTGTGTTTGTGTGTATGTGTGTGTGTGTATGTGTAGGTGTGTATGTGTGTATATGTGTGTGTATATGTGTGTATGTATGTATGTGTATGTGTGTATATGTGTGTGTGTCTGTGTGTGTGTGCATGTGTGTATGTGTGTATGTGCACACTGGTATTTAGATGTTCTTCCTCAGGTGCTGTCCACCTTGCTTTTTGATACAGGATCTCTGGAGCTGGATCACTGAGCCTAGAGCTCAGTAAGTAAAACAAGCTGTCTGGTCAATCAATCCCAGCAATCCTCCTGTCTCCACCTGGCACTTGGGATTATCAGCATGTGCTACCACACCTGTTTTTTGTTGTTGTTGTTGTTGTTTTTAACATTGGTTCAGGGCATCAAACTCAGGTCCTCATGCTCACCTGGCAAACACTTCACCAACTGAACTATCTCCCCAGCCTGGGATTGCTATTTCGATTTTAGAAAATGACTGTATTGTATTCTGGTGAAGATAGTGTTTAAATAACTTTAAATACTTTTCTGTAAAAATGCTTTCTAATTATTGAATAACGGATAAGTCAAGTTCTCTTTCAACTGTAGAACAACCCAAGGCAGTTGTTCTATTTTAACTGCGTAATCCCCCTTCAGAATGCTTCTTTCCTAGAACTGTTTTTAATAAGTCAGACTTTCAGTATGCCCTGGGATACTGGATGAAGGGTCATGAGACTTGGTTTCTATTTCTGACACTGGAACTAATTTACTATTCTTTTGGAACAAGGCATTTAACCTCTTTTTATTTTAGTTTCACCAGCTGTCAAATTGGTACAAAAATGGCTTCTAGAATTAAAATGTCTGCAAAGTGATTTAAATACAGGAAATACAATTTTTGTAAAACAACTTATGAATAAAAAGGAGCTAAATTATGTTATATGTGAATGGTTCCATGTTATAAGCCTCATGTACAGGCATAAATACCTTTTATGGATAGTGTCATTTTTTTTTTCCTTTTTCTTCACGAGAAATATATGGATATGTTTGGCTTTCTGGATTTTTTCAAAATAAAAGCAAGGGTAAGCTTTTTCTTTTTGTATGCTGCATAGATGAAGGTCTGGGGGTGGGGAAGAGTGAGAATCACATCCCTGACCATTTCTGTTCCAGTAGTCTGGGCTGATGTTTTCTCCTCCTTCTTGACGTAACCTGCCCAAGTAGAAATAAGGATGGAAGGTGTGTAAGGCAATTTCCTCTCGGAAGTTCCTTCAACCTTTTGAAAACTTAACACATTTTTACCATGTTTCTCTGCAATGCTTTTGTTCTTGCCCACCCCTGGAATAAAAGTAATCCTCAAAGCGAAACTCTGTGGAATAGAAATCAGGTGAGGCGTCTATTTTAGTTTCATTTCTGGTGCTGTCATAAAACACCCTGACAAAAAGCAACTTTGGGGATAAAAGGTTCATTTTAACACATAATTCTAGCTCTATCATTGTAAGGAAGTGAATGAAGCAGGAACCCAAAGCAGATAGTTCCGTCCTATCCACGGTCAAGGCGGAGAGAAATGAATGCATGCTTGCTCTGTACTGAGCCCCTTCTCCACTCTCACATGTCTCAGGACCCCTTGCCTAAGGGATGGTTTTGCCTAAAGTGTGCTGGATCTTCACACATCAATTAACTTAATTAAGACAATCCCCCATAGAAGTACCCACAGGCCAACACAATGTAGACAGTCGCTCACTGAGACTCTCTTGTTGACAATTAAAATTAATCATCGCAGCATTCTGGAAGACAGGATTTAATAAGTCAGATATTCTGACACTCCCATCATCACTGATACATCAAGAGCAGAGCTTTTTATAATTACTAAGCCACTTTATAAAGAGACACTTGGGGCTGGAGAGATGGCTCAGTGGTGAAGAGTGCTTGCTGTGTAATCATGAGGATTGGAGTTTGGATCCCAGCCCCCAAATAACAGGTCAGGCATCCCCACAAATGCTTATAACCCAAGCTCTGAGGGAGCAGAGACAAGAGGTTTACTGGAGTTTGCTGGCCTCCAACCTAGATGAAAAAAAATGGAAGACAGGTTCAGGGAGAGATCCTGCCTCAAAGGAAGTGATAGAGTGATACCAC
The DNA here is from genome assembly GCF_000622305.1 of Nannospalax galili. Lineage (NCBI taxonomy): Eukaryota > Metazoa > Chordata > Mammalia > Rodentia > Spalacidae > Nannospalax > Nannospalax galili. The sequence continues at coordinate 2,219,682 of NW_008350535.1, forward strand.
AGGACACCTGATACCCTTCCTGGCATTCACAAGTGAGCACAAGCACAAGGACCCCTTCCCATACATGTATATGCATTCACACACACAAACACATACATACAAACACATAACTAAATGAAAACATTCAAAGAAGACATTGTATACAACTCCACTAACTAAAATTGTTAGCTTAAGCATAAATGTAGTGTTTCATTTCCTATCTTTAACTGCCCCCAAATATTCCTCCCGTCAGACATCAGCCTGTTAAAAGTGACTTTGTGAGCATTTCATGAGCACGCCTGTTGAATGGAGCAGTGGCTTGGTGGTGTCTTTCTTTCTCCAGCCATTTTTAGTACACAAAATTTCTGGAAACTGATGTAGCCAAGTTTGATGTCACAGTTAAAAACATGTCCAAATTCGTTCTGGATCGTCAGAGGTCACCAAAGGTATATTATTAGCCTCATCTGTCTACTATCAGGTAATCATCTGAAATTTGGTACTTTACATTTTAAAAATCAATAATAACTCCTTTCATAGTGACATAATTTTAAAAATTGACACAAAGAATGTTATCTGAAAAAATAAACTGTTAGCACTAACTCCCTTGTCTACTAAAAATAGAGAAAAAAGAAAAATAAAGATTTCTAGGAAGAGGGAGTGGGGAAAGTTTTGGGGTTAAAATGAAGTATAAGTTTTAGAGAGTTTGAATGAAATTAGAGGATGTGTCCATCTTAACTCTTCCTCAGTCTGCATTTCCTGCTCTAAAAGGCTGCTCCTGTGTGGCCCAGCAGGGCTGGCACTTACTCAATCCCTGATTGGATCCCTGGTGTTTTCTTTCAATAAGTCTCAAGCTTCACTAGGATCACCTCTCTATAGAAAGCAGTATTCAGGGCTGGGGGCATCTTGTGAATACAGAAAGACACCAAGAATATTTTTCCCAAGCTGATGAAGTGAATTGTAAGTTTTATCCTCTCTGTTGAAGTAAATAAGCATCAGCCAGCAAAACACACCCACAATAGGGCAGGGAATGGTGAAAACAAGCTCATTTTCCAGAAGTGGGACACACTTTTATTCAAATTTCATTTACATTAACATTCAGGTACAAGCATGTGTTGTATAAATAGGTTAGGATCAGTCAATAAAAGTCATGAGGTTTATTCAGATAGTTAACTTGAGTGAAAATTAGTGTGATAGTGAGATATACAGTGAAATATTTCAGGCAGGTCCAACTAGAATATGCAGTATTTTTGACATAACAATGTAGCATTAAATTTGCTATCACGTGATTAGCAATCTTAGAATATTGTTTTTTCTTTATTAAATACATGATACTAGTTCACATGTAATTAATACATACAATGATGCACACACGCCCATCTTTAAAATGCTATTAATCTAAATAAACAGCAAATGAGTCTAGGGAGACAGATTAATCAGTAGAGCAAAGTGCTGACCATGTAAGCATGAGGACCTGAGTTCAGTGCTTAGAAACCATGTAAAAAAGCTGGGCATGGTGGTGCATGCTTGTAACCCAGCACTGTGGAGGGAGACAGATGGGTCCCTGGGGCTCACTGGCCAGCCAGGCAAATTGCTAACCTAGTGAGAAACATTGTCTCAAATAAACCAAAAATCATAGCCCCAAAATCCTTTAGGTGGATATCTTTGAGAAACAACACTCAAGGTTGACCTCTGGTCTTCACATGGACACACACACAAACATACACATACACACACACACACACACACACACGTGCACAGGAGCATGTACCCACACTCATACAAAATGGAGAGAGTATCTGAATATTACCTAGTGATATCCTGAGTAAAAGTAGAAATGTGTTGTTTATAAAGGCCCCGGTACTTATAGCCTTCTCGGAAAGTGCTTATAAAACTAATGCTGACTTTCCCCAAGCAAGCAAGCAACCTCTTTATTTTTGCCTAAAAATCCTCCTGAAACACTTTCTTTGGTATTGTGTTAAATACTGAGTTCAGGTTTTGGGAGATACTAAATCAAAGAGATCTCAATGTACCATTTAGGGGAAATTCAAAAAATAGTGAAGACAGTATACACTAATAATTACAACAGTTATGATAATTTGCTTCACAAATGCATGAATATTTATGAAGCATATTGAATACTGTAAGGACAAAGATACAAATGGAAGTGCCCTTTGAAAAACTGGACTGCTGAAGATTCTGCCGACCAATCGACTGATTAGGACTTAATGATTATGGAGAGCAGGAATGTTGCTGTTACAGAGTCACATTGATCTTAGGCTATCTTTAGGCCACTAATTGCCACCTCTGTGCCTTATATAATACCCTTGACTGACAAGTAAAACATTTAGAATGTAATAACTTAACAGACCACTAGCATCTACCAACCCCAAAGCTAAGGGTGTCGTTAGAGAGCATCTGAAGTCTATGGCAGAGTTTCTCCGTCTACTCATGTTCCCACCAATATATCTGATAAATGTCTAGATTCATAACGTTTATTCTGTGCCTGTAGAAGCTCCTGTGACTACTTCCATGGTGGAACATGCTATTCAGGGCAACGTGTATCCGTGTGCTGGTACCAAGTTATTAATATTTGGCTCAGAATGAACTGTCTCTGTGCTTTGCATCAACTAAGAGAATGGGTATTGTTGCATGATTGGGGGTTTCTTTAGAGGGTTGGAGGACAGTGTTCAGATATATGGAGGTTATTCCTGAGAGAATACATAACTAAAGTCAAGGTGACCTGGTAATGTGTTGGAGGAAGAGCAGGAAGTTTCAGAGGGCACAGTATTATGAGTTGTGAGTGGTGTGTGTGTGTGTGTGTGTGTGTGTGTGTGTGTGTAGGAGAAAGTTCCTCTGGGCATGATGAAGTTGGCCACCATGTAGCAATGGCCATTATAGTGAACTACAAAATGTTTGGACTTATTAAGGCAATAAAATAAGCAGATAACAGTGATAGCTATGATGATGGCAATGAGGCTGTCACCACTCCATAGTAGGAAAGGTGGGGAGAATCACAGGACCTGCAGCTGGGCTATCAGCCACTCCTTTCTCCTGCCCCCAGATGTACATGATTTTCAGAGGTGCAAGGGTACATAGGTGGTTAAGGTTAACTGAAGGTGGGATCCAGTGAGGCAGCTTTCCCGAGGTCTCTAGCCATGGTAGAATGGGACTTTTCGGCGATTCTGATATTTTTGACTCATCCAAACTCCTCTAAGTAACCCCTCAACTATGCTCCTGTAAATAAACCAAATAAACTCATTGGTTCACCAAGTTGGTCTTGGGCAGAATTATTTCTTTGGTCTTGTCATTAGTGCCATATCTGGGGCAAGTAGACACGTGTTCGTGTCTACCTAAGAAAAGGAACAGGCAGGATATATGTGAGATAGGATTTAAAAGGTGAGGGGAGTTCTGGCTTCCAGAGCCAGCAGATTTGTTCTGCCGCCAGCCTTGGTCAGAGGAGTTGCTTACTGCAGTGGATAGTAGTTAATTAGCAACTCATAACTGTTTAAATTGCTGGGAATAAGGGACTTCAAGTCCTCAGTGATAAATGGGACATCCATATTGTCATCTCTCCTTGCAAGTCTCAGGGAACATAGCTGAAGAGTGGGTAGGAAGAATGTTAAGAGTCAGAGACGGGGAGAAGTGCTGTGAAATGCTGTCTGACGGACATGACATGGCTGTCCCACACATTAACTCATAGCAGCTGTGGTTATCTACAGAAGACCTGAACAGGATCGAGCCAGCTAAAAATTTCCATTATGGCAGAGTGAGGGGATCCTGAGTCCCCATTCCTAGTTGAGGAGCTATTAGCAGTTGACAGCTGCTGGGGGAAGAGAGAGTCACTTTTCTTTATAGGGGTGGCCTCTGGTAGGTTGTCCATGTCCCAGTGGATCACCCCACACCCATATGCATATGGGTAGCACTAACTGAACTCAGTGGATTATAAAACAAAGTTTTTAAAAAGAAGAGAATGTGAAGTTGGGAGGAAGATGTGATGGGAAGGGAGAAGGGGTAACTGGAAGGCAGGAATGGGAGTGGCTAAGATAAAAAACATGTTTGAAATTTTCAACAAATGAATAAGTATATTATTTAAAAGGTGAGAAGAGGTGTTCTGGACAGCTTTAGTGTCAACTTGACACACCTGGGTTGAGGGAACCTCAATTGGGGAATTTCCTTCATCGGACTGGCCTGTAGCCATGTCCATTGGGTACCTTCTTGATTGTTGAGTGATATGGGAGGGCCCAGCCCACTGTGGGTTGTGGGCCTGTGTTGCATAAGAAAGAAGGCTGAGCAGGGGCCAGGGGAGCAAGCCAGTAAACTGTGTTCTTCCGTGGGCTGTGCTCCAGCTCCTGCTTCCCAGTTCCTGCCCTGAGTTCCTACCTTGGGCTCCCTGATAAACTGTGACCTGGGAGATGTAAAACAAATAAACCCTTTCCTCCCCAAGTTGGTAGTGGTCAGAGTATTTTGTCATAGCAGTGGATAAACAAACTAAGACAAGAGGTTAACATGTAGGGCACCTTGATTGCTAGGCTGAGCCTTTTACATCTGAAGCACCATGGAAAGGTTTCTAGCGAAAGTCAAGTGATTAGAGCCATGTTTTAGAAGGATGATGGGACCCCATAGATAGACTTAGATAGCTTGAAGGCTATCCAAGATGGGGGCATGAAATAACTAGACAAAGGACTGGAAGCCTGAGTGACAGGGGTTACAGGAAAAATGGAAGAAATGGACTGCAACTGGAAGAGGGAAGGCAGAAAATTCTAGAAAGTGATTATAAGGAGTATATGAATGGGAGAGTTGAAGATAACTTCCAAGTGTAAGGTCTGTGGCCAGATGATTAACAAAACCAAGGAAGAGTAGGAACCAGTCAAAAGCTAGAGTTCAGTTTTGGGCCAGTTGAATTTGAAGTGAGATGATGTCAGACTGTTTAAAATGGAGTCAATGAAACTTGGCATGCTAAATAGGTACCACAAGTTCTGTTAGCATTGTCAAGAAAAAGCAGAGTCCTGAAGAACATTAATTCCACATTCATGGGAGCTAAACACAGGGAGTACTTATTTATTGGGGGATGGTGATGTACCCGTTTCTGACAGTATGACTACATGCATTATTAGAAAACCTGATGCAGGCGTGACAGCATGGCAGTGTGGAAAGTAGCATAGGAAATGCCCTAGCAAAATTCTGTTCAAGTAGCTGGTATTGGAAGACAGGTAGAAAGATATGGCTATGTTAGTTATCATAGCTAAAATTAGAACTAAATGGCTTCTCCATGTGTGATGCTCATGAGTCTGTTATTCATTGAACTTACTTTTGGCCCTATTGAATCAGAAATTCTGAGATAGGGGCCTGGAATTCTGTTTGGGTCATTCTAACCCCCAGGTGAGTTTAAGATGGTTGCACTAAAGCTACAGTAATCCACACGTGGTTTATTGTGCCAAGGAAGAGGAATCAGAAGCAAGGGTTCTGGGAATACTCACATTTGTCAAGTTCAGTCTCAGTAGGCAGAGGTAGCTTCCTTTCTTTCTTTTCACACAGTGCCCGCAACAAGTGAGTGGGATTTAATTAGCTCTGCACTGACACTAATCCAACACCTGCTTCTATGCCATTCTTCCTCAAATTTGAGAGCAGTTAGAAAAATAAAAGACAGCACCCATCTTCTCCTAGGTGTAAAGCACCATTCCGCCTTCCTGTCGCTGAATCCTGTCTCTCCCCAAGTATTGTTGAACTCAGTTCACAGTACCTCAGAATACGATCATATTTGGAAACAAGATTTCTACAGATATACCAACCTAAACTGAGGCCATTAGACTAGGTCTTAATCCACCATGGTTACAACTACTGTCTTTATACAAAATGGGTATTTACATGTAAAAATAGAAACACAAAGGGAACTCAGGGGAAGATACAGGGGAAGAAGGTGGCCATGTAATCAGTGATGTATCTGTAAGCCAAGGTCTGCTGACAGCCACTAGAAGGTATTAGAGACTTGGGAAACTACTCCTTTAGAGCCTTCATGGAGGGAGAAACTTGGTTTCAGACTTTTAATTTCCAGAAAGGTAAGATAATTGATTTCTGTTGCTTGAAGCTACTCAGTGTTTGCCACTTTTGATAAAGATATCCTAGGAAACTAGCATGTTTCTGAGAGCTTCAGTAAGTGCAGGAGCTCACTTGGTCACATCAGACACTAAATGCTGTTAGAAGATAATGAGATGCCTATAAAAACATGCAATTAACATGACTGGGTCTGTGATTAGAAAAGCCTTTTTAAAGAGGAGGTGACATCAAAGAGACAGAAGTCTGGGCATGCAGTTTGACTGCATGAGCACACTTAATCAACTTTCTGTCTTAGTTACTTTTTCTATTGCCATGAAAAAAAATATAGCCTGACAAAAGCAATTTAAGAAGAAAGAGCTTATTTTGACTCATGGTTCCAGGGTGCAGTCCATTATGATGGGGAGGTCGTAGGAGCAGGGCTTGAGAAAGCAATTGACATTGCGTTTACATTTGAGAGCACTCAGTACTTGCTTGTGCTTAGCTCAGGTTGTCCTTTTCAAAATGTAGCTATTATTTTATTTCCTTTCTATGTGTATAAGTGTATTGCCTTCATATATATAAGTGCACATATGTCCTGCAATGCCCATGGAGGTCAGAAAAGGGCTTTGAATTCCCCAGAACTGGAGTTATGAATGGTTGTTAGCTGCCACGTAGGTGTTGGGAATGGAAACTGGATCCTCTGCAAGAGCAGCCAGTGCTCTTAACTGTTGAGCATCTCCCTAGCCCCAAGTTCTCCTTTTTATGCAGTCTAGAATTCCATCTCAGGGAATGGCACTACAAACAGTAGAGACTTCTCTCCTTAGTTAATTAAGAAAAACGCTCTCAGGTGTGCTCAGAGGCTAACATAACTTAGACAGTCCTTCACAGCTATACCAGGAAGCTTGTCTCCTAGGTGATTCTTGATCCTGTCAAACTGACAGTGCTAACCACCACATTTGCATTTTCTGAATATATGTACTGCTTGCAAGAAATAATATCCAAACCATTTCAGAATAATATAGCCCAGGATTGTATACAGGTGTCAGGGGTGAATATAAGGTCCTATTCCACAGAGCCACAGCTACAGAGGAGGCTAGGGAGGCAGATAGTATAACTCCAGTCAGGCTCTTAGAAAGGAAAGCTAATATCTTCATATTAATTTTAGTTTTTTAATGCTGAAGAATAGGAAAAAAGCAATCACAGGAAACAGGCTAAGCTATTCCTACATTTACTCCCTTGAGTTCAAGTTATAACAGAACATTGCAGTAAGGACTATGAATGCAATCTTTTCTCATTTGCTCTAATGACATAAACATTCATTAATTAAAAAGGTAGGGCTTAAGTGCTATCAATAAAAGCTTTAAATCCATAAACTGCTAAGACATACATTGAAGTAGTAATTTCTAGGCTAATTTAGAGTGACAGTTTTCAGCTGGGGACTGTAAGAGGCTGTGTTGCAGTCTTAAGTCATCAGAGAGCTGTTCCTGGAAGCAGGAAACAGTGTACCTCTCAAAAAGGGACTAAAAGTGGAAGTGGAAGGCTATTCAGATTGAAGGTCACTTCTCAGCCTACTGCAAGATGCAGACAAATGTTGCTAAAAGGGACGAAGTAGTGAGATTTCCAGATGCTCTATATCCATAGCTTCTGTTGTCAACTTGACACACCTGGGTAGAGGGATCCTCCTTTGAGGAATTCCCTCTATTGAATTGACCTGTGGCCATGCATGTAGGGCATTTTCTTGATTCTTGAGTAATGTAAGAGGTCCCAGACCACTGTGGGCAGTATCACCCCTGGGCAGGGGGTCCTGGGTTGTACAAGAAAGCAGGTTAAGCACAGGCCAGAGGAGCAAGCTGGTAAGCAGCATTCCTCCGTGGCCTGTGCTTCAACTCCTACCTTCAGGTTCTTGCCCTGACTTCCCTCAGTTGCAGCATTTCCATGGCAACATTACAATTACCTGAATCTGAAAGCCTCCCTCTTAAAGTTCATGTTTAAGAGTGGGCCAGAACTCTGAGGACACTCAGTCCCCCAGATCTCTTGGAACTGCCTGTGCCCTGGAACTGTGCTGATAGATCTGTGTGTGGCACTCTGTCTGGAACTGTGTCCTTGAGTCAGGCCCCACCCATAATTTTATTCAGGATGGTTTCTTCAGCTTCAATTGGGGGAATACAAGTTTGGATCAAAGTGTTGTCTTTTGGTGCTTTCAAAGGTTAATTCTCAAGCATGCCTACAGTCATTCACTAATTTTTTGGGTGGAGTACCAAATTGAGGCTCCCAGGAAACAAGATCAGGTACCAAGACCATAAGACACAAAACCACATTGTTTTGCCAGGATTGGTTAATTAAGAGTCATTAGTCCAGACTACATCTACTTTATCATACAGTCGATGATGAACTGTGACCTGGGAGATGTAAAATAAAATCAACATTTTCCTCCTTAATTTGGTTTTGGTCAGTGTTTTAACACAGCAACAGAAACCAAACTGGGTACTTTCCATCCTTTTCAGTTGATTTGCTTTTGTAAAATGTGTATCTAGGGTGCCTAAAATCTGATAATACATGGGATCATGTTGTGATGTTTACTTTTAATTGTCAAGTTAACTCAATCTAGAATCGTTTGAAAAAGGAGTCTCAATGAGGGATTGTCTAGATTAGGTTGGCCCGTGGGCATGTCTCTGGGAGATTGTCTTGATTAATAGGAAGTTCTTCCCATTGTGGGAAGGTCCACACCATTCTCTGAAAAATGTGTCTCAGCATGTGTAAGAGTAGAGAAGGTGAGCTGAGCTCTAGCATGAATGCATTAATTCATTGCTCTCTGCTCTTCCTCGTGGGCATAATGGGACTGGATTCTTCAAGTTTCTGCTGCCTTGACTTCCTCACAATGATGGACTGTAACCTGGAATCATGAGCCAGATACACCCCTTTCTCCTTTGTTTTTGTATTTATCTCAGCAACAGGAAGCTAAACTAAGAAAGAAATTGGTATGGGAAGTGAGATCTTTGCTGTGCTAAATGTGATTATGTGGTCTTTAGATCTTGTAGGAGGGATGAGTAAGAGTTCAGAACTTAGGGCTTGAAAAGCTTTTGAATGTTTTTAACAGAATGGGCTCCCTAGTGGGAACTTAGAGGAAAAGAATGCAGAGCAGAATGTGGACTGTAGGATATGGCTTGTGAAGTTTCAGAGGGAAACAAGGACTCTGTCAGGAACTGGGCTAGGGGTCATTCATAGGATATTAGATCAGGGATCTGGCTTATTCTGCCTATGTATAGAAAACAAGTAAATTCCAATTTAAAGAAAATGGACTGATGTGATAGATGAAGGAAAGGTGTGGACAAGCTAAAAGTTTTGGACAAGGAGAGTTCATACAACAAAGTGCTGTACCAAAGAGATTCATGTCATTATGAGAAACCTGGGACTTTGCCCTGCAGCAGCAGGAAAGCATGTCCTCATAATCAACACATAGAAACTGACATGGCTGTGATCTTAGGGTCAAAGCTATATCACAGATACGGTCAGTTTTTGTCTCCACTGGTGAAAGAACATGACAGAAGCATTCATGGTATAATGGCTTTAAAGCCATGAAAGATTCAAAATTGAGGGAGTCGTGGAAAACAGCTGCAGCTAGGAACTATGTAGCATGGTTGGAGTCCCTATAGAGAGGTCTTAGGAAACCAATGTGTAAAAGCAAAGCCTAAGTTTCAGTGGAAACCCCAAGATATTTGAGATGCCAGACCCAGGACACATCTGCCAAGGGGACCTGTATAAAAGGAATAGAGCCAATTTAAGAGATAGACTGTGTATGTTACAGGCTGCATAGCTGCAGGAATGGGGCTTCCTAAGCCTTTTAAAGCCCAGTTGATTACATTAGAAGCTTCAGATACTGGACACAAAACTTCAGGATTTAATGTTCACCTTGCTGGATTTTTTAAATTACTGATTGACTGATTGATTGGGTATGTGTGTGTGCCCAAGCCCAAGTGTATGCATGTGTGACACTTGTCCACAGAGAGCAGAAGAGGGTATCAGATCTCCTAGAACTGGAGTTACAGGTAGTTGTGAGTTACCATGTGGGTGATGGGAACTAAACCCAGGTCCTCTGCAAGAGCAGTAAGCATGCTTAACTGAGCCATCTTTCTAGGTCCTGCTGGATTTTGATTTTGTTTTGGTATAATTGTTTCTTACTATGCTCTGGCTCTTCCATTTTGGAATAGAAATGTTTACTCTGTGCCATTATGTGTTGGTAGTATGTAACTTGAATTTTGTTGTTGTTGCTTATAGGAGTTCACAGCTAAGATAATTGGGATTTTTAAAATGTTAAAATTTTTAGACTATGGGAACTTTCAAAATTGGACTGCATTGTTCTTTGTGAGACAAACATGAGACTTTGGGGGCAGAAGGCAAAAGATTAAGTGTTGTGTTTCCATGTCAAGTTGACAAGGGGTAAAGTTGTGAGGGCTAGTAGTAATTGTCAAGTTGACACAGTATAGAATCATCTGGGAAGGGAATCTCAGTGAGGGATTGTCTAGATTAAGTTGACCTGTGAGCATGTGGGGGATTATCTCAATTAGTGGGAAGACCTGCCCACCCATGTGGACACCCATTCCCTGGGTGGGTGGTCCTGAATTGTACAAGAGTGAAGAAAGTAGGCTGCACACTAACATCTTACACCAATCCATTGTTCTACGCTTTTAGCCTTAGATGAACTTGACCGGCTGTCTTAAGCTCCTTTTACCATGATTCCTCTATCATGGTAGACCATAGCATGGCACTGTGAGCCAAGTAAACGCTCCCTTAAACACTTTTTGCAAAAGTGTTTTATCACAGTAACAGAACAAGAAGCTATGACTTGCAGATATGGCGATGGATGAAGGAGATAGAAAAAAATCTCAACTGAGTTCATATTCAAAAATCATGAGAGAAAATCAGCGTGCCCTTCACCAGCTCCCTTGTGACGTCAATCTGCTCATGTTTGGGTGATGTTAGGAAAGCTGGAGCATGGCCTAAGGACTGAAATGATATCATATCACATGTTTTCTGAAGAATGACAAAGTAACATACTGAGGCAATTAGGGAAAACTTGTAAACAGGAGATTCTGCCCAACAGAAAAGACATTCCTAAATACTGTCCCATCTCACTTTTATTTTCTTCTTATGACATTAATTTCATTTTATGACACTTTATGGTTCTTTTATGCCACCAAAACTACAGAAGCTTTTCCAGCATACTAAAATATTTAAAAGGCAGCTCTTTTGCAGATGACAGAACATTCACAGTTGGAATTTGGAGTGCATTTAGTTTAACCCTTTAATCATCCCTTTAAACAGAAATAAAAGTTACTAAATATATTCTTCCACATTTGCCGTCTTAAGAGTATAAAAATATTCAGGTGTGGGTGGCATTTCCCTGCTGGGTGATCATGGCCCCTGTAAACACATTACTTGAGAAGCTGATTTTTTAAGACATTTCTCTCCTTGTGTTTCATCTTATAAGCAGCCAGGGCTGTGCATTATCATGGATCATTTGAAGAGGACTTAACAAGACACTCGATGCTCAGCTGATGAAGTACACCAGGAGGTATGAGGAGGCTTCTCAGGAGATGCAGCACAATGTTATTTGGAAGACTTGGTACGTGAAGTGAATCGGATCTTAGGAAACCAGCACCTACATCCTATTGTAAATTATAGGTTCTGGGACCAACTGACTTTTGGGAATTACATTGTATTCTGCTGTGTCCATATGAAATTCAGCTGCTGATTAATTTTTGCTACTTAGGAATATCATTTTCTTCTGACAACTGAACAGTATGGACATATGTAGCCCTTTCCAAAGGGTTCCAGTGTTGTTGAAGCTGACTTGTCTTTCAAAGTGAATTGCTTCTCTGAGTGTGTGTTTCTGTAGATGCACATGTGTTTACGTGTGTACATTCATGTGTGTGCACGTGTGTGGTAGGCCAGAGGACAGACTCTAGTATAATTCCTCAGGAGCAGCTGTCACCTTGTTTTCTGAGCTAATGTATAACCAATTTTGTAAGAGATGCAGCCTAGCTCAGAAAATTGTTATCGAATATGTCAATGCTGATGTAATGAAATGCTTCTTCTAAGTATGTGGTTATTAAATAAATGATTTTTTAAATGAAAAAAGTATAATATTAAACATTAGAGATTAAAAAAAAAAGTCTGTCATTGGCCTAGAGCTTTCCTGAGCAGGCTACACTGACTCACCAGTAGCCCCAGAGAGTTGCCAGTTTTTATTTCCCCAGTACTGGAACTGTAAGAGCAAACCACCGTGTCCGGCTTTTTTACGTGCATTCTAGAGATCAGACTCAGGTCCTCGTGATTGTATGACATCACTTGAATTGATTCTCTTATGATCTATGTATCCATATGGGGGTTTATTGTCCTATATCCACCAAGGTCCAAGGGCACTGCTTCCTTTAAGTTCCTCATCCACTAACTAATATTACAATCCTCATCTCAACACATGGGAAAACAAACACACATGCATAAACATATACACATAAAAATATGCATGCACACATACACCACATGCACAAAAACACATATACACAGAGACACACATACATAGACACATGCATGCATGCATAAAGATGCACAAACATATGCACACATATACACCCATGCACAAACACACATGTACATACATGCATACACATGTATGCACACTTGTACTCACACATATGCATACATGCAAGCACATGTATGCACACACATACATACACACTCCTGTGCTCAAGTGAGTCAGGGAAATGGCAGGGCTTCCCACACTCCAAGAGCTGTGCAATTTGACCAGAGCAGACTAATGAGTGAGGCTGACCTACGTATTGTAATGCAATACAGAAGAGCTGGGTCTGACAGACTGAGAACTCATTTCTTGTCAACTCAGCAGGAAAGGAGGCCAGAACTCATTAAAATGATGTATAGTAATCAAAGAAATACGGCATTTCTTATTTCTGAACACCTTGGATAATTATGAATTAATAGCTAATTTGTATTAATTATAATAAAATTATAGAACTTGTGACAGAAATTTTAGGATAGGAAATATTTTGACAGGAAAATTAAAGACTTCCTTGTACTTCATATGATATGAGAAACAATTAGATTACTTATATCTTTCTTTAAATGTTACTTTTATAGAAATCAAGATTTACTTAAGCATAAATTTTTAACATGACAGCTACCTCCTCCTTCTACTTACTACTTATATTCAGATTCTAAATTCCATGTAAAACTAGGCAATCCATAAAATGTTGAGGAAGGCATGTTGTAACTATGGTTCCCAGACTTATTATTTATTTATTTATTATTTATTTATTTATTATTTATTTATTTATTATTTATTTATTTATATTTTTGAAGTGCTAGGGCTCAAACCCAGGACTTCATGCTAGTCAAGTGATCTACCATCACCCTCTACCTCCAGCCCTTCTTTTAAAATATTAATGATGATAATTATTTTCAATAACCAGGTCACATGCTTTTAAACAAAAACAAAAGGCATTACCCTGGAAAATAATCAGAATACAATCAAATGGAAGCAAACAATAGTAAAAATCAAACAAGTTGAAAAGTTAAAATGTAATTATATTATTATAAATTTAACTATTATTTCTAACCAATTACTTACAATTCCTTAAATCAGAACTGAAGCTTGTCTCTAAATTTACACTAGCGAAACTAAGTAGAAAACTTCAATCACTCATCTGTTAGGGTTCTAAACACATCTCCTTTGTGCACTCTCTCTCTCTTTCTCTGTCTCTCTCTGTCTCGTGTGTGTGTGTGTGTGTGTGAATGTGTGTGTGTGTGTGTGTGTGTGCATAGCACAGAATGTTTCAATATTAGTCTTAACCCTGTGTTAAGCGCTTCCTACTCTTTTGGTCATCCTTTCTGCTCATTCCCCTAAGGAAGGCAATTGACTATCACACACATGTTCCATTGTGTCCAAATCCCAAAGACCATTTCTGAGTTAAATTGAGAATCTCCTGCTCGACTTCCTGAGACTCACAATCAAGCTACTTTAGTTCTTCATTATACAGTGATAGATGATTATAATCATGAATTTACAAAATCCTCCACATCATGTCCCTATTCTGGCTTTCTTCTTTAAAAGTCTGTGCTTTTCCTTGCCTTGGCACATTTCTAAGAACATTTCAAGATAACCCTCCCAAGAAATATGCACTGTAAGATTTACATACCCATGATAAAATACCCTGGTAAAATTTGTGAGTTAATCACCCTTGCCTGCCTCTCTTTCTGCCCCTCACCTCTCATGACTTTATTCACTCAATGTCTCAAGAAATATAAGGTTCTGCAGTTTTGAATGTTTTCTTTCCCCATGCTTAGAGGGAGTCATAAATTTAGTTTGTCTATGACAGTTCCAGATTATGTTTATTTTCTAGTATAAATATTAATAGAGTTCTCATTCGTTTGCAAAAGGCTCTTGTTTGGGTAATGCATTATGTATTTGTGCAATTCTTGTTCCAGGGAGTATTCTATGTAATACCTCAAAAGTCATATTGCCACTACCTCCAAAATATGCCCAGTATCCATTCACTTCTCCCCATTATTGTGGTCTCTCAGAGCATGGAAACAGCCACCCACCTAGTCTTTCTGCTTCTGTAATTGCTTCATTTTAGTTACCATTTAGTCAACATTTTAGTCAAGCCTGAGGGTAAGCTTATGTCACTGTCTTACTACAATAGTCCAATGCTTTCCCATCTGAGAATAAATCTGAACATCTCTCCATGCCCTATTAGAACTAGTCTTGCCCATGCTTAATTTCCACAATTATGAGCCAACTTTCCTCAGGTCAGGCTTCTTCCCAGCTGTGTTGTATTTGTTGTTTGCTAAGCACAGTAAGCCCCTCTCTGCGGTTTTATTCTCATTTCTAGAGCTTTCTCCTCCAGCTCATGAGCATAAAGCCCAACTTTTTTAGTTATGTCTCCACTCAGCAGTTAACTTATCTTGGAGATTTTCCTGACCATTAGTTTTTGACCATCTGGTCCAATTAAAGTACAAAAAGCAGATATATTTATAGATATTTTGAACAGAAAGAAATTTAATTTTAAAATTCAGAGCTTAAAAAATCATTAGAAAATAAGAAAATCATAGGATCACTCCCAAATTCTGGCTTCACGTCATGCCACATTATAGTTACAGAAATTTTTCTTGCTACTTTTACCTCCATGGGTGATGTTTGACCACTCACGATGCAAGTATTATCAGACACATATTTACATCTGCTGAAGTTGGCCAATGGTGAAAAATGGCCTCAATCTCCCTGAATGCTTCACATTTCACGCCAGGGCATCTCACTGGGAGAATACAAACTATGCCTCATAGTCTAGGTAGCAAGGAATCTAGGAAATATCTCATTGTCCTGTGATGGTTAAATCCTGATTGCCAATGTGACTGGACTGAGAAGTTCCCTAGAGTTAGTAAAGTACACCTCTGGGTCTGACTAAAGGCATTTTCAAAGAGGATTAACTAAAGGGGAAAGCTCTGTCAAGAAAATGGTCAGCACCATTCTTAGGCTGGAGACTCCAGTGGGACAAATGGGGACCAAGGGAGTCAGCTATTGAAGAACTGTCTTTCTCTCTGCTTCCTGGCTATTAGATGATTTGCTTTGCTCCTCCCTGCCTTCCGCACCAATGATGCTCAGCTTCATCATGGGCCTAGCAACTACAGAGCCAAAGATTACAGACTGAATCTTCTGAAGCCATGAGCCCAAATAAAAATTCCTTCCCTATCTAAGTTTTTCTGGGAATTTTACAACAGTAAGAAGAAAGCCAATGCTATGTAAATTTGCAATCCTTGTATAATAGAAGCGCACAGGGGGAGAAGGACTGGGCACGAGTACCAGCCAGCAGGTTGTATTTGGTGCCCTGGGCTATTGCATTTACGCTGCTTAATTTTTCTTCCAAGTACTTATCACTGCCTAAAATAGTACTTGTTTTCTTGTTAGATCTGATTTTTCTAATAGGCTCTAAAGTTTAATGTGAGGGTTAGAGTATAAAACTTGAGAAATATGAACTGAATGTATGAATGAAGAACGCTTTATTGCTATACATATGTCTCAGATAGTGCGATGGTTTAAATGGAATGTGTCCCCCATAGTTTCCAAGTATTTGAATGCTTGGTCAGTTGATGGTGCTGTTAGGGGAGGGTCAAGGGACATTTAGGAGGTGTGGTCATGCTGAAGAAAGTAGTCACTGGGGATGGGATTTGAGAGTTCATAGCCTTCCCCCACTTCCTGTCTGCTTCTGGTGTGTGCTTGAAGATGAGCTCAGTTTTATGCTCCTTTGCTACCATGCCTACCCACCATAATGGTCTCTCATCCCTCTGGAATCATGAGTCCAATAAACTCTTCTTTCTATATGTTGCCTTAGTCATGGTGTTTTATCACAGCAACAGAAAAGTAACTGATACAGATGGCTACATTTATAATGCTGGCAAAACAATAGCGTGCTCCATGCTGTCCAGAAAGTATTATCTGAGGATCCTTCCATTGGACAGAAAAATGGCAAACCATTATGAGTGAAAGGATAAACTTCAGAGAAACTCAATTGTAAGTCAGCCAGATTTTGTGGGAATGGATAAAATCATTCAATTCTGCTTTTGCAATTATAACTGGAAGTTATATTTACTTCAGTTGGGGAAGAAAAACAAATGGAGATCTGATCACTGGTAGAAGCAGTAACTTTCCATTATTTTTTCCAACTCTTGATAGCTCCATGGGGGATGGAGTTGATTGATGAGGTGGTGGAAACTGTGTGTGCCGGCTTAGCTTTTCATTTCTCACTCACAGCCCCTGACAGCTGGCAGGCTAAATGCCAGAAGTCAACTGGACTAGGTTCGCCCCTGAATAAGCCTGCAATTGTCTAGATGATGTCTCTATGATTGAGGAGTTCAATGTGTTCAGATAAAAAGAAGATTGTTTGGGTCTCATAGGTGAAGCTATGTTCAGTAATAAAGCAGGTTGTTTTTTATGTTTAGTTTTCTCTTGTATCTATTATACACAGGACAAAAACAGAGATACATATTGAAAATACCTGAGAGTTTTCAGTCATTTGGATATGTTTGTTCCACCTCCAGAGATGCTGATTTGTTTTATGGTTCATGGCTGTGAATTAGAATATTTAAAAGCTTTCAGGTGGTTCTAATAATCAATCATGGTTGTATTCCTTTGCCTGTGAGAAGGAGTTGCTAATTAGAGTCTTCAAAACTCAATTCAGGAACCTGGCATGGTGGTGCACACCTTTAATCCCAGCATCCAGGAGGCTGAGGCAGGCTAATCTGAGAATGAGGCCACTCTGGTGTATATAGCAAGTTCCAGGCTAGATGGGGCCATAGGGAGACCCCGTTTCAAACAAACAAATGTACAAAAAACTCATTAAGGAGCGTTGGCCAGTTCAGTGCTGGCCATGCAAGAGTGAGGACCACAGTTTGGATCCCAAGAACCCATGTAAAAGCTGAGCAGGCATAGCAAGTGTACCTGTGATCCCAGCACCGGGAATTAGAGATAAAAGATCTGCACTAGCCAATTGGCAAGCTTTGGGTTCATTCAATAGGCCCTGCATCAATAAATGAAGTGAAAGTTCTCAAGGAAGGCACCTGAAGTCAACTCTGGACCTTCTTGTACACCTGCCCCCACAAATGAACACACATGTACCACACACGTACACATTCAAAACAAACACAGAAACAAAACTCTGGATGCCATAGCTGGTCTGGCACTAGTTTATTGCTTACCTCATGGTATGTACTGAATTGTATTCTCCTAAAAGTATGTTGAAGTTTGAGTGCTTGCTACTTATGAACGTGATCTTATTTTAAAATGAATTCTTTGTAGATACATGGGACCTTAGGGCAGGTAGTCCACTAAGACTTGTGTGTTTATGACAAGAGATGAGATACACAGAAACGTATAGAGACAATGACCATATGAAGAAAAAGAAGATAATTGAAATAAACTGTCATAAACCAAAAAATGCCTGGGACTATGGGAAATGGGAGGATAGCTTTCTTTCTGGTAGGCTTCCAGGGAGTATGGCTTTGCCAATGCCTGGATTTCAGAACTGTGGGAAAACAAATTTCTCTGTTTTAAGTGACTTTGTCATGAAAGTGATTTTTAATAGTGTATTTTAAGAACTAGTATATCTTTATGGATTTAATACTCCAAACACAGCCTTAAAATCGATTGTTGTATTTTGTTAAACTCTTCATTACTCAGAATTTCTTTATACAAGATTCTACAAAGTCATTCCTCGGAGTTTGTTGCTGCAAGGATCTCACCTAAGGAATTTTTCTTGCTGCATCTTTTTTTGAGAATGGTCTTTGAGGAAAAGACTTCATGAATAATTCATACTCCCCTCACTTCCCTCTCCTTCCCTAGGCCTGGACAACCCTCTGGCCTCTCTCCAGGTAAGTCAATTGCACCCTCCTCACCTTGACTCCCCCAGCCTCATTCACCCTCCCATTTCCCCTGCCTGTCTCTCCTCCTAGCCTGAGTCCTGTCCCATCCCTTGTCTTGGCGCCCCAGACACCAGGGAAACCATCACTGCTTCCTGTTCTCTTGCATCCAGAAGGACCCAGTTCCTTTTCCAGGTCTCCAGGAACCCTCTGGGCCTGGTCTTGCCCTCACCTCCCTCTGCTACCCTGGGCTTCACAACCCTCCAGCCTCATTCCTGGACACCAGGGCTGACCTTTTGGCTTCCTAATCTTTTGCATACAGACCAACCCAGTCATCAGTGCAGTCCCCAGAAGCCCTTGGGGCCACCTCCCGCCCCCATCTTCCTTTACACCTCCGAGTGTCATGGCCAGCAGCTGCCCGAGACCAGCATCTTTCCAGGCCCTGGTTCTAGGCCAGTCCAACCCCCAAATTCCTGAGACCAAAATCTTTCCTGGAGGGAGCCAGACCTTAGGAGAAAACCTGAGAGCATCTGATCCTCATCTGACTTGGGCCTCTGTGGGAACTCCTGAAGATAAAAGCAATCTGGCCATTCAAATAT
>NW_008350535.1:2238956-2242115 GCF_000622305.1 Nannospalax galili
AGGACAATGAGAGCCCCCTAGAGATAATGCAGGACATGGAACTTAAAAGAACAATTATAAACATGATAAAAGAATTCAGTGAATTTAAAGAACACACACAAAAAAGAAATTAAATAACTGAAGGAAGATAGGGATACACTTCTGAATGAATTCAGAAAAGACCTAGAAATATTGAAGAATACTCAGGCTGAAATGAAGAAGGAAGTGAAACACTCAGTAAGCCAATTAGAAATGACAGGAGAAAGCCTCACAAATAGGATGCACAAAATGGAACACAGAATATCAAGACTGGAAGACTCACTCAAACAAGGAGTATGAAAAATTTAAGAAAGCACAAGAATGAAATATGCAGGAATTGTGTGACACCATAAAAAGACCAAACTTATGCATCATAAGCATATAGGAAAGAGAAGAATCCCAAGATAATGGACCAGATCTTCAACAGAATAGTATAAGAAAATTTCCCAAAATTAAAGAAAGACATGCCCATTCAAACACAAGAAGCATATAGAATACCAAACAGACAGGACCAGAAAAGAAACTCTCCGTAGCACATCATAGTGAAAACACTAAGCATATAGAACAAAGAGACAATACTGAAAGCTGCAAAAGAGAAACAAGACACATATAAAGGAAAACCCATTAGGATTACAGCTGACTTTTCAGTGCAAACTATGAAAGCCAGAGGAGCCAAGACCAAAGTATTCCCAGTTTTATATGATCACAGATGCCAACCCAGATTACCATACCCAGCCAAAATGTCTATTACAGTCGAAGGGGAAAGAAAAATCTTCCATGACATAAATAGGCTGAAGGAATTCATGTCCACAAAACCAGCTCTTCTGAGAGTTCTGGAAGCAATACAAAGAGCTGAAGAAAGGAACGACTACACTCAAGGGGTTGCAGAAAGGAATTCAATGAAGGTAAAACTGTGGAAAAGTACAGCTATATCAAGAATATAAACAAAAATAAAAATGACAGGATTCAATACACATCTTTCATTAATAACTTTAAATATTAAAGTACTGATCTCTCCAGTCAAAAGACACAGACTAGGTGAATGGATTAAGAAACAAAACCCATCTTTTTATTGTCTGCAAGAAACTCATCTCACTTTCAAGGATAGGCATTATCTTAAGGTGAAAGGATGGAAAAAAATATATCAAGCCAATGGGACTAAGAAAAAAGCAGGCGTTGCAGTTCTAATATCTGACAAAATAGACTTTAAACTAAAACTAATCAGAAGAGATAAAGAAGGTCACTTCATTCTGATCAAAGGAACAATAAACCAAGAAGATTTTTACAATCATGAACATATGTTCACCAAACTCTGGTGTACCCAACTTCATAAAAACAGTACTAGGGGACTTTAAGACCCAGATTAGTCCCAACTCATTAATAGTAGGGGAATTCAATACCACACTGTCTCCATTAGACAGATGAACAGGGCAGAGAGTTGACAGGGAGACATCTGAATTAAACAATACCATATATCAAATGGACCTAACAGACATCTACTGAATATTCCAACCAAGCACCAAAGGACATACTTTCTACTCAGTACCCCATGGAACCTTCTCCAAAATCGACCATATACTGGGGCACAAAACTAATCTTAACCCTAACACAAACCTAAGCCTAAACATAACCCTAAACCTATCCCTAATCCTATCTGTAAACTTAACCATACTCTAACCAAACCATAACATAACCCTGACCGTAAACCTAACCCTAACCATAAGTCTAAACCTAACCTTGACCAGAAGCCTAACCCTAAACCTAACCCTAACCTGACTTAATCCTAACCCTAACCCTAACCCTATCCATAAAAATAACCATCACCCTAACCCTAACTCTAATCCTACGTAACTCTACCCTAAACTTAATACTAGATTTGACCCTCAGACTAAAGATAAACATAAAGATAACCCGAACACTAACCTTAGATCAAAACTAAACCTATCCCTTATGGTAACCCAAACCCTAAGCCTAATACTATCCTTATCCCTAAACCTATACCTAACCCTAATCATAACCCTAATCCTAAACCTAATCTAACTCCAATCCTAACCGAAAACTTGACCCAAATCCTAACACTATAACTATCCTTAACCCTAATGCTAACTCTAAAGCAAACCCTAATCCAAACCCTAACCTAACCCTAACACTAATGCTAATGCTAATCCTAACCCTATACTTAAGCCTAATTCTAAGTGGAACTCTAATAGTAACTTTAACCTAACACTAACACTAAACATATCCCTAACCCTAACTCTGTCCTTAACCCTAATCCTAAGTGTAACCCTAGCAGTAACCTTAAACTAACACTAGCCCTAAACCAATCCCTTACCCTAATTATATCATTAACCCTAACCCAAATCTTAACCTATCCCTAAACCTAATGCTAACGCTAACCCTAAACCTATCCCTGAACTTAAACTTAACAATAAGCGTAACCATAACAGTAACCTTAAACGAATAATATCCCTAAACCTATCCCTAACCTTAACACTAATCTTAATCTTAATCCTAGAGATGCTGGGATGGTTCAATATATGTAAGTTAATAAATGTCATAAATCATATAAATGGGCTCAAAGACATGAACCCCATGGTCATCTCAATAGATGCAGAGAAGGCCTCTGACAAAATTCAACATTCATTTATGTTCAGAATCCTAGAGGGAATTGCACTGGAGGGAACATATCTCAACATAATTAAAGCCATATGTAACAAACCCAAAGCCAACATCATTCTAAATGGAGAAAAACTGGAAGCATTCCCATTGAAATCAGGAACCAGACAAGGCTGTCCACTATCCCCACTTCTCTTTAACATAGTACTTGAAACTCTTGCAAGAGCAATAAGACAAGAGAAGGAAATTAAAGGAGTAATAATTGGAAGAGAAGAGATCAAATTATCCCCTTTTGCAGATGATATGATATTATACCTAAGAGACACCAAAAGTTCCACCAGAAAACTCCTAGAAATTATTAACATATTCAGTAAAGTGGCAGGGTACAAAATTAACTTACAGAAGCCTGTAGCCTTTCTAAATACCAATAACAAGAAATCAGAGAAAGAGCACATGGAAACACTCTCCTTCACAATAGCTGCAAAAAAAAAAAAAAAAAAAAAAAAAATCTAAAAAAAAACCAGC
>NW_008350535.1:2242341-2244042 GCF_000622305.1 Nannospalax galili
AGCAAACCTGATCATTAAGAGCAATACTGGGGGGATTACTATGCCAAATTTTAAGCTGTATTACAGAGCTATAGTCATAAAAACAACATGGTACTGGAACAAATATAGACTCATAGATCAATGGAACAAAATTGAAGACCCAAATATGAGTACATGCAATTTCAGCCACCTGATATTTGACAAAGGTGCCAAGAATATTCACTGGAGGAAAGATGGCATGTTCAGCAAATGGTCCTGGTAAAACTGGATCTCCACCTGTAGAAGAATGAAACTAAACCCCTATCTTTCACCCTGCACAAAAGTCAATTCCAAATGGATCAAAGACCTCAATGTAAAGCCTGAAACTCTGAAACTGTTAGAAGAAAACATTGACAAAAACCTACAAGATATAGGTGTAGGAAAGGATTTTCTAAACTGGACATCAATTGCTCAGGAAACAAGGTCAAGAATCAACAAATGGGACCTCATTAAACTAAAAAGCTTCTGTAAATCAAAGGAAGAAACCAGGGAAGTGATCAGAAAACACACAGAATGGAAGAAAATCTTCAGCAGCGACACATCTGGTAGAGGTTTAATATCCAGAATATATAATGAACTCAAAAAACAGAGAATCAAGACAAGAAGTAACCCAATAAAAAGATGGGCTAAGGAGTTGAACAGAGTTCTCAAAAGAAGAAGTAAAGATGGCTATGAAGCATCTTAAAAGATGTTCAACATCACTAATAATTACAGAAATGCAAATTAAAACCACTTTAAGATTTCATCTTACCAAAGTCAGAATGGCTAAGATCAAGAGAACAAATGGTACCAAATGTTGGAGAGAATGTGGAGAAAGGGGAAACACTCATCCACTGCTGGTTAGGCTGCATACCTGTTCAATCCCTATGGAAAGCAGTGTGGAGAACTCTTAAAAAACTACAAATGAACCTACCATTTGACACAGTTTTACCACTCCTTGGCATATACCCAAAGAACTCATCCTAATGCAGAGAAACTTGTACATCCATGTTTGTTGCTGCTCTTTTCACAATAGCTAAGAGATGGAACAACCTAAGTATCCCTCAATTGATGACTGGATAATGAAAATGTGTTTCATTTATACGATGGAGTTTTTCTCAGCAATAAAGAACGATGAAATCATGATATTTGTAGGTAAATGGATGGAACTGGAAACTGTATACTAAGTGAAGTAACACAGACTCAGAAAAAAAAATTGACGTATGTTCTCCCTCATATGTAGATCCTAGAACCAAATCCTGGTAAATATGTATCCAGACATAACTATAGGAATCAGGATAATGGAAAGGAACCTGGGAGGTGAAGGAAAAGAAAGAACCTGAAAGAGAAGAACAGTAGGAAACAGGCCTTAATAAGGGAGATATGGATAAAAATTGGGTTAGTTTAAGAGGGGGAGGGAAGGGTATACAAGGAACCTAGGGGATAAAGGGAAAGAAGGAGCTCAAGAGAGGTAGGACCGTAGGAGAAGGATATTATTAAGGGAGAAAAGGGGAAAATTGGGTCATCTTAATTCGTGAAACCATGATGGAGGGGTTAGACAATGCTACAGATACATAATGCCTAGCTAGTTTTAAAAACCAGAGGGAACCATATTAGTTCAACAACCTATTGACAAACTGTACATATCAGATCAAGAAATATATGTCTAGGTATGGTTTATCTGAGAACAATTGGTCTTTGCCC
>NW_008350535.1:2244227-2244722 GCF_000622305.1 Nannospalax galili
CCAAAGTGTCCTATTATTGTGGTGGGTCACCTGTCCTCTTGATCAAGGAGGCCGAGGAGACCCCACAAGATGGACATGAACCAGTGTCCAGGCTACAAAGAGGAGGGTCAACACAGAGGAGTCATTTCCTCCATAGTTCCAAGTGAAGCCAGCCATTGTCATGCTGGCTTATCTTCACATAGGCGGAACTGGTAAAAGAAAGGAAGCAAGGCCTCCTCCCAAGCCCATGTGACCCCTGAGGAACAAATCCTCAAATGGCCTTAAGAGTAAAAATAAGTTGGTTTATCTGGGCCAACTGTATGGCCTTAAACACCCAAAATGAAAGTATAACCAAAGACTAAAGGGGCCTATATAATTTCTTAAGAGTCCATATATATAGCTAAAGGCTACATAACAAGCAACAATGCCAATTATGAGATACCTTCTTTTGAGTTGTTGGCCAGGGTGGACAAAAGGTCTCCCAGATAGTAACCCAGCATAGAACTGGAAAAATAA
>NW_008350535.1:2245145-2252996 GCF_000622305.1 Nannospalax galili
ACGTGTAAAAATGATTATGACTAGTAGTAATCAGATACATACAGATTAGAGACACATGCACCAACATCTCAGTGTTAGTAGCAAAACAATGAGTCTTTTTGTAAGAAACAGTATATTTTAGAATGAAATGGAGATCTCTTTGGAGGGTTAAAAACTCATTCAATTTTATGTCTTATAGGGCCTATATTGAGTTCAATATTGTATAACTGTATTGATTCAACAGTGAACCTAGAAATTTTATAGACACTTGAAGGAGCTGTGTCTTTGCTCTGAAAACTGTTGTTGGGCATGTTAAAGCTGTGATGATATGCTTCTTCTAAGAAAAATAAAAAATAATATTTAAAAATGTAGGAAACAGCATCTTGAAAGGACATCTTTAAAGAGTAAAAACTCATTCAATTTTATATCTTATAGGGATTATACTGAGTTCTACATTGTATAACTGTATTAATTCAACTGTGAGCCTACAAATTTACAGCCACTTTTGAAAAAGATTTATCCTTGCTCTGGAGTATATTACTGAATATGTTAAAGCTGTAATGAAATGCTTCTTCTAATCATGTGGTTATTAATTTTTTTAATTAAAAAATAATTCTTCTTCAAAATATTTCATACTCAAATATGTATAAAATGGCTTTTCCCAGGGAGTCAAGAAGACTTTATCAAAGCTAATAACTTACTAAAAATAGTGACTTATGAATCTAGTGATTTGTAATAAAATGCATACTTAAATTCTGCTTTTGAAAAAGAATCTGCCCTTCCAATAATTGTATTAGCAAGGCATATCTTTTTGCCAAAAGTTTAGATTGGAATGTTTCTATGATTGAATCACAACCTGTTTGCAGGTTCACATTTGAAATACTTCTCAAGATAAAACAGAGAATGAAGATCTAAGTGTATCAATGACCCTCCTTTAGACAATTTTAAGTAAAGAAACTCAAAGAACTGGGTCTTTGAGAATAGACAAAGAAGTAAAGAACAGGCTTAAACAGAGCCCAAATTATGAGGGAACACAATATGAGTGGTCATTAGAGGAGGGTGTATGGAAAGAAATGGAAAAGACATACCAGTTGAAGACATTGTCCTAAGAGAAAGGATAGTGAAAGAAAGAAGAGGGAGTGAAGGAGG
Organism: Nannospalax galili; assembly: GCF_000622305.1. NCBI lineage: Eukaryota > Metazoa > Chordata > Mammalia > Rodentia > Spalacidae > Nannospalax > Nannospalax galili. Next base: position 2,246,274 of record NW_008350535.1, read on the forward strand.
GAGAGAGGCAGAGAGAGAGAGAGAGAGAGAGGAGAGAGAGAGACCCATATTTTATTTCTAAAGCCATACTCCATGATGTTAATATTAGTCTACATTTTGATAGACCCTTTTAGCACAGTTCACTGTGTCTCTATTTTAAACCAAAGATCTAAATGAGAATGAAACTCTATTTGCTAAGCCTTTTTACCTTAAAAGTAATCTACTACTTAGGCTTATATATATGCAGTGCTGCACAGTTGGAAATTTATGAAAAGTTGTTTAGTGGTTACTGTGAATCTTAGAGAATCCCCCCAATTTGAAAAATATATTGCAATAATATTGTGCTTAAATTGAAAGTGGAAATTCTGGGCCAAGGTAAGATTCAGCCCACAATGGTACCTAACTAATATAGCCTATGTTTTAAGTTAGAAGATTATACCTTAAAATATGGACTGATACCCCTTCTTTAAAGGTTTGTCCTGAGGAGAGTATGGTGACATCTTGTGGGATAAGAATTAGTTGGAATTGGATGCAAGCTACTTGCTACTAGTGGTGCATATGTGTCCCAGTTTGCTGTAATTCAGCATCCTCCAGTATGTTTATCAAAATGTCCCTTACAGAGCATCTTGCACTATTTTTGTACTTGTGTGTGGGAAGATGTTAGGGTGACTATCCTTGAAACAAGAGAGATATGAATGTTTTGTTGTTATTAAAATGAACACAAGTGCAGTGTCTGAAAGAGCAATGTAAAGACAAAACGTGCTCTACCAAAAATTTTAAGTGAAGGGGCTAGCGAGTTGCACCAGCTGGTAAAAGCACTTGCTGCCAAATTTGATGGCCTGAATTTGTTTCCCAAACGCATATGGAAGAGGGAGAAAGAAAACCCATTTCCAAAAGTTGTCATCTGACCTCTATCTGCATACTGTCACACACACACACACACACACACACACACACACACAAAATCAATGTAATACTTTTTAACTTAAGAAAGAATTGTTATTACTTACTTGATCCAGATATGTATTTGCTATAGTAAGTCCAGGCTGACATGAAAGGCCAGCTTTTTGTCTCAAAATAAAATATCACAAGGAGGCTAGTCCAAGGTAATTGGCAAACTTCAATTCCTTGGCATTTAAAAATATTTTATTTATTATTTTTATTTTATGTATATGCATGCAGGTAAATGCACCCATGCCGCACAATGCCCTTGGAAGACAGGAGAGGCTGTTGGATTCCCTGGAACTGGAGTTACGGACAGTGTTAACTGCCATGTGGGTGGGATTCAAACCCGGGTCTTCTGCAAGAACAGTCAGTGTTCTTAACCACTGCACCATATCTTCAGTCTCAATTCCTTGGCATTTTCAAAGTATTTAGATTATGTTTTAAGCCATTATCTCTTGAACCTACTATTGCCAATTTCCTAAATCAATATAGTTCCGACTGTTTCTAACTACTTGTCCTTTCTAAAAAATAATTTTATTTATTATTGAATTTTTGTGATATTCGAATTTTATTTCATATAATATAGTTTGATGGAATTAGATCCCCTCTCTTAGCTGCACTTTCCCCCACTGACCCCTCCACCCAATTTAATGTACACACACACACACACACACACACACACACACACACACTCACATGTCCTATAGAGATTTATTTGTGCCTCTCAATATCCTTCAGTGTTGGTCAATCCACTGGGCCCACCAAGTGCCTCATCCCTGTAACGCTGACTCTCCCCTCCTAGCAGACATCATTTGCCAAAAGTTACTTAGGTTGGGTTGTGATTTCTTACCCATTACTATTCTGGAATTTTGTCTGGTTTTGACCTTGCATAGGACTTGTGCATGTTGTCACCATTGCTGTGAGTTCATATGAGTATCTGACCAGCTGTTTGGGGAGTCCTACTGAAAAACACACATAAAATAAATATACAAGTGTATGTGGGTAGCTGAAGGCTATTTAACAAAAAATACAGAGCCAGGCAGGAGAAACGTCCCTTCTAGTTGTTGATCGGGATAGTCTAAGAGACTCCCAAAATAATATAGACTATTGTGACAGTCTTTGATTACCTCCCAGAACTTAAAGACCCTAGTGTTGAAGACAGGTCACACTTCAGACACAGGACTTGGAACAATTGAGCTGGAACTGACCTGGAAGCCTCTTCTTTGAAGACTAGCTCTCATGGTATCAGAGGATACAAGCTGCTAAGGAAGAAAACCAATCAATGGTCCTACTCAGCTGTAAAGTCTAATAAACAACAGTGACTGACCCAGCAAACTATCACTACTGGTGCACTAGTGGCACCTTTATCTTGGGGGTAATCAATAACTGTCTAATTAGAATTATGGCCCACTCAGTGGGAGAAAACTCACATGTGGTAATGTAAACATAATCAAATACACATGGTTGAAGAAGTCATCAATCCTAGAGGAAAACCTACTTTTGCCACATCATTAGACCAATGTAATTTCTTACTTTATTCTAGATATGCACCCTCCTATTTACAGACAAATATGTCATTCACCCCTCATCAAAGAAGCTTCTTTTTGTAACAGATGGAAACTATTACAGAGTTCCAGAACTGGTCAAATGCAGAGATTAAGTGTTGTGAGACACTTAACCCTAAGAGATACATCTTCAGTGAAACCTCTACACATGGGATAAATGCATCTCTCAACTTTCACCAGAGAAGTTTGTTTTTGCAGCAAATGGTGATTAATACAGAAACCCACAATTGGCCAATGTACAGAAAACAAGAGGCCACAGAGTGCTTTTCCATGAATAGGCCGCCTATTTCAAACCTGTTTCCCCGAGGTTTGGGAATCATTGTAGAAGAGGAGGCAGAAAGACTGTAACAGCCTGAGGGGGTGGATGGCCACAGAATATCTAATCATTTTGTATTAGTCACTTTTCTGTTGCTGTGATAGAAACACTGACCCAAGCAGTTTATAGAAGAGTTTATTTGAGCTTACGGTTCTAGGGGAATTACAGTCCTTCATGGCAGGGAGGCATGGTGGCTGGAAGTGGCTGGAGCAGCAGAAGCTAAGCTCTCACATCACACAGGCACAGGAAGCAAGAGCACAACTGGGGATCGGGTAAGGCTTAAGAACTCTCTAAGCCCACCCCCAGTGATGTGCTTCCTCCAGGATAGCCACATCTAAAACCTCCCAAAACAGCACCATCAACTGGGGACAAAATATCCAAATACTTGGAGCCTATAGGGGACATTGTCATTCAAAGCCACCACATTCCACCCCCTGGCGTCCATAGGCTCATGGCCATATAAATTGCAAAATGCATTTAATCTAACTTTAAAAGTGTCCATAGTCATTATCAATCTCACTACTATTCCAAAGTCCAGAGTCCAAAGTCAATTCTGAGATTTGGGTAAATATCTTAACTGTAAGCCTTTATTAAAATCAAAAGACAAATTACATACTCCCAACATACAGTGGAACCGAATACACATTACCATTCCAAAGGGGAGGAATGGAGGCATAGTAAGGAAATTCCAGACCAAAATAAGACTGAAAACCAACACAGAAAACACCAAATCCAGTAGCTCCATGTCCAGCTTCTGGGGCTTTACTTCCAAAGGGCTTAGATGGCTCAGCCTCTCTAGCTTTGCTGCATGCAACACACGTCTCTCTCTTGTGCCAGTATCACTCTCTATGTTCAGGTCTTCTTGGCAAATGCCTCACAGCTGTGGCATCATGAACTTCTTGGGGTTTCCATTGCCAACCAGGCTTCACTTTCACAGCTACACACAATGACCTATCAGGGCCTTCTCTATGCAGGGGAATCCTTGCTGCATGCTGTCTGGCCTCAGTGGCTCTCTGAAACCATGGAGGAAAAACTGATGACCCCTTCATTCTTGCATCTTTCATGCCTCTAACCAGCACCAGGTGAATGACACTGCCAAGTTTGATGGCAAGTTTGGGATGGACTCCAGCCTACTTTATCCATTTTAGAAGCTTTTCTCTTCAGTGGCCCCTGCAGCATTTTCCTTTCACAAGTTGGAGGCTTAACCAGGTGTGGTCTTACCCTAGAGGTACTCTCTCCATTGTTTAAGTTTGAATCTCTAGGCCCCTCCTTAATCACTTTAATGTCCTTAATCACTTTAATCTCCTTATCAATGGGATCCTCTCCATCACATGGCAGGGCTCCAACATTTATCTTCCTAGTGCTCTTTTGCAACCCAAACTGTATTTCTTTCTGCCCCATTTGCTCTCTTTCACCATAGATCTGCATAATATTCACCATTAATAGTCACACCACCATTTCTACATTAGGCTGTCTTGAAATTTCTTCCACCAGAGAAATTAGTTCATGGCTTTTCAACTTAGCTTCAAGCAAGCTTTTCAGGTCGAGGGCAGACTCGTGTCAGACTCTTTGCCAAAATAGCCCAAGTGCTGCTCAAGTCCTTATTTCCCTCTGGACCTACATTGTTCTCAGCACTACTTTCTTCCAGGCCCCTACTAGAATGGGCTGTTAAGCTCCACTTACAGCAGTCAACCACTTTTCTAGCCCAACATTCCAAAGTCTTGTACATTTCTTTAAAACCCCACATGGTCAGGTTCTTCACAGCCAACAGCCCCCTCTCTGGTACCAATTACTGTATTAGTCACTTTTCTGTTGCTGTGATAGAAACACTGATGCAAGCAATTTATAGAAGGAAGAATTTATTTGAGCTTATGGTTCCAGGGGAATTACAGTCCATCATGGCAGGGAGGCATGGTGGCTGGAGGTGGCTGGAGCAGCAGAAGCTAAGCTCTACATCTTCAAGCAGGCACAGGAAGCAAGAGGGCAACTAGAGATCTGGAAAGGCTTAAGAACGCTCTAAGCCCACCCCCAGTGACGTGCTTTCTCCAGGATAACCACACCTTCTAAAACTTCCCAAAACAGCACCACCATGTTGGGACAAAATGTCCAAATACTTGGAGCCTATGGGGGACATTTTCATTCAAACCACCACACCTTTATACCCACACATAACTGTAGCTATCACCCCTAATTAAAGAAGCTTCTTTTTGTAGCAAAGAGAAGCTATTACAGTGACCCACACATAGTCAAAACACAGAGAATAAGTGATTGTGAGTTACCAAACTCCAAATGGTAAATTCACAGCACAATCCATATACCTAAGACTTAGGGAAATATCATAGAAGAGGGGTCAGTAAGATTATAAGAGCCAGAGAACCAGGACACAAGCTTCTGGATAATATAGTGTCTTCTAGACATGACAAAGACTCCATATACATGAAACAATACCTACACAATGTGGTTGCCTAAACAATACCTGCACAATGAAAACACCAGTCAATGTGCCAGTATGGATGGGGGAAAGTTCACAAGGCCATACTCCTAGATGAAGAGGTGCAGAAATCAATGGCAGGAGAGAGTGAGAGTCCTCTTTCTCAGGTGAAGGGCTCCCCAATAGATTATCCAAACTCAACTCAAGTGATCAGTCCTAAGCCTATCTATCTATCTATCTATCTATCTATCTATCTATCTATCTATCATCCTATCTATCTATCTATCTATCTATCTATCTATCTATCTATCTATCTATCTATCTATCTATCTATCTATCTATCTATCTATCATCTAGCTATCTATCATCTATTTATCTATCTATCTATCTGTCTATCAATCAATCAATCATCTATTTATCATCAGAAACACTCAATGGATTCAATAGGCATACACACACTACACACCTGTGTATTGTATGTATGTATATAACAATAAATAATTATAGAAGATACCATGACTTCAAAGGGGGCATGTGAAGAGTTGGTGAAGGGGGTAGAAATATTGTGACTACAATACTCTTGTATGAAATTCTTGAAAAAATAAAAATTTAAGTTAAAAAAGAAATACAAATTTAAAACTGTTAGTATAACCACTATAGAATCTCACATGATGTTCTTTGTGTGAAATCTTTTTTTTTCTTTCACTTTTTGATTGGCTCCCAGACTTCTCTCTTGACTCAATCCTCTACCTTCATCAGTTTCTTCCCCAATTCATTGCATGCAGATAACACATGTTATCCATTCAGTATTATTCATGAGTATATTTCCTATGATTTTCTAGTCACCCACTGAGAAAAATACACAGATGCACATGTGTGTGCACGTACACACACACACACACACACACACACACACACACACAAGCACATCTCTACTATTTTTTTAAAGTTTTTATAGTTTTGCATTTTAGATTTGATTTTGGTTTTCTAGGATTGGAATATTTTTGAGGTGAACAGTACAAGCATAATTTCAAGTACTACCAAGGTGCCTTCTAGAAAACCCTCAGAAAATGCATGTTTTCATAAATATACAGGATGGCACATTGTGATGATAGTCCCAGTCTGCATTGTGAGTTATAGAGTTTGGGGTTTTTCCAGTGTGATTCTGAAAAGTGATTTGTCATATTTTTACTTAATTTCCATAACTACTAAAGATGTAGCCATTTTCATATTCAGTACATGCTGTAGTGCTAGAATATAAACTGATTATTCATGTACCTTTTCAATTTTTCATTTCCTTTCAATATTTAAGCAGATATTAATACAGGTGGTGTTTTGATAAATTCTTAATTATTGCTTTATTAAGCTACTACATACCCTATATAATATATACTATATTATATTGATACCTATCATTTATACTGATATATCTTAATATGATCATTTGATATTTTAAGTTTTGCATAGATTTTTAAAAATCTGTATTT
>NW_008350535.1:2253091-2256744 GCF_000622305.1 Nannospalax galili
CATTATTCAGTATTTTTGCCTTCTGATTTGCTTTGCTAACTTTGTAAAATATTGAATTCTCATGTGCTGCTAATTTTACTTCTTGGTTCTTACTTTACACTATTACTTTCTTTGCCTAATATACCAGCACAATGAGGTATGGTGGAAAAGATTTTATACCTTCAGTAAATTCCTACAATTTCTTGACTTGTACCTTACATTTATTCTAAAGTATATTTTAGGTATTGCTACTATCCTAAACATAACAATTTTCCTCTCTTTGCAGGCCCTCAGTATTAGACCACCACAAAGCTGCTCATTTTGTAAATCTGTATTCTACTCTGTTACCTTTGAAAATAATTTCTTAATAAAAGGTCTGGGCTGTAGCTCAGGGGAGAAATGCTTGCTGGGCATGTTTGAGGTTCTGAATTTGATCTCTTATGTTGCAAATAATAGTAATAATTATAAAAGCCGTGACATTTAAAACTAACTTGGAAATTTTACAATGAATAATCTTACTATCAATTATTATTGATGGCATAGTTTGTTATTGTTCAAAGTTGGTTTTCTTGATTTGCCCATTCTTTGAAATTTCCTGGATGATGTTAGTTTAATTAGCTATTAAACTAATGCTTTAATTTGCATTAGGAAAAAAACCTAGTGGTGGTACTTAAGTTTTGACATTCATGTTAATAAAAGTATTATTTTTAATGAATTTTTTTCTTTATTTACACTATATTCTTTCCTTTACATTTTAGAATTGTTATAAGGACTGGCTTGCTGACTGTGGGGTTTGAATGAGAAATGTTCACAGGCTCATGTATTCAAATACTTGGTTTTCAGCTGGTTGTACTGCTGTGGAAGGTTATAGAACTCCCAGGAGATACAACCTTGCTGGAGGTAGTGTATCATTGGGGGTGGGCTTTGAGAATTTATAGCCTCACCGCACTTCCTGTTCTCTCTGTCTCTGTCTCTCTCCTTCCCCCACATGAATGAAAATGTGATCTCTCTACTTCCTACCTCTGTTGCCATGCCTCCCTGCCATGATGGACTCCATTCCTCTGAAACAGTAATCTAAAATAAATTCTTTCTTCCTTAAGTTGCTTTTGGGTCATAGTATTTTATTTTTAAAAAATATTTTATTTATTATTTTTATTTTATGTGTATGAGTGTTTTGCCTGAACGTATGTAAGTGCACCACATATGTGCAATGCCTGCAGAATCCAGAAAAGGGTGTTGGATTCCCTAGGACTTGTGTCACAGGCAGTTGTTAGCTGCCATGTGGATGCTGGGAATCGAACCTGGTTCTCTGGAAGAACACCAAGTCTACTTAACCATTGAGCCATCTCTCTAGTTCCTGGTCATAGTATTTTATCATAGCAACTGAAAATAACTAATACAATGAACTATCAAGTGCCGTTTTAAAATCGGTATTTAAGAAGATCAAAAGTTCCTATTCAGCTCTTGCTTAAACATGTAGGAAAGATACACAGTTCTAAATGAGTGAGAAGTTAGAACCTCACTAACTGGGTTAGTGAGAACCCAGATTAAGATCAGCAAAGATCCACAGTGAGGGGAAACATTGCCTCCAATGGATAGAAACTCGTATTTCCCCACCTCCAGTACTGATTATTAGAAGATAAAATAGCATCTACCAGCATTTGAAAGAAGAGGCTTGGGATCAAAAGGGATATGTATAGACAAGACATCTCCCTGTTAAGGTCAATGTAATATATTCAAGGACATACAGAATTTCAAGCACTAGTAATTATGGAATAAATATAAGCAGAAGAAGACATTCTGGTAATATTAAAATAAGCCTAAAAGAAGTTTTTAAAACAAATTCCTATAAAATTCCTGCACTCACACTCAACTGCCCATTGTCTTCAGAAACGGGAAAAGCAAGATTTTTGAGTTGGTGCTGAGACTAAGGGAAAGACAGGTTCCTGTCACCCTGTCTTGAAATTGCCTTCCCCACCATCAGCCATGGTCTAGAGCAGACTAGTGAGCCAGTGTCATCAGCTAGCTGGGCATTTTAATACTCAGGTCCCAGGAATAAGTGGAGATAAAACTATTTCTTAGTTCAGAAGGAATACAAATATTAGAAACTCAGAGACTTGGGGCTGGAGAGATGGCTCAGTGGTTAAGAACACTGGCTGCTCTTGCAGAAGACCTGGGTTCAAATCCCAGCACCCACATGGCAGCTAATAACATTTCATAATTCCAGTTCTAGGGGATCTGATACGGTCTTCTGGCTTCTGCGGCATTGCATGACAAGAGTGCACTTACATATCTGCAGAACACTCATACAGAAAACGTAAAAACAAATTATACCAAAAAACTCAGTGACCTCAGACATTACCCCAAGAGCCCTACTTACATCTGATCTAACCTTCATACAAGCTTGGTGAGCTGGACTCCATCAAGTGAAGAAACGGATATTAGATCATTAGACCAGAATCACATGCAAGGTAAATGACAACAGGAATCAAAAGCTGGAAACATGACTTCCAAATCTGCTCTTGACCAATATGCCCACTGTTCTTAGTGACAGTGCCCTGACAAAAGATACAGCTGGCTAGGATCCTTCCCTTTCATTTACTAAACAGAATCCTTATTGAAGAAAAAGAGAATAAAGTAATATTTAGTAGTACATGTTAATTTTAATGGCACAACAAACCCTTCAGCAGCATCAAGAAACTTTAGGATAATTTTGTGTAATGTTGTGGCCCATTTTCCTGGGATCTGCTTCCTTCTTTTCTCAGGGACATGGATTAGCGGAACTCACTAGTTTGGGCCACTAGAAAAAGGGCTGGTCAAGATGGACAACCCGCTGCCAGTTCTTGTAAATGAAGTTTTGCTGGAACAGGCTTGCTTATTTTCTACTGTGGTTTCTGCGACACTGGTCTACAGTGTCAAGGATGAGCCATCCCAACAAAGACTGCGTGGCCTGAAAATCTACAGATAGGTACAGTGTGATTCTTCATGGGAAAAGCATGTTAAATTTCACTCCAGGTTGATATGTTCTTCTGAAGAAGTGTTCCGCAGCTTTCATTTACTCATCACACTGCTCAATATAACTTACACCCCACGGGACTTTTGTTCTCTGACAACCAATAAGAGAGCAAGTTCTCTGAGGTGTAATTTATATTACGATATTGGAGATGAATGCCAGTTCTTAGGTGTTTTTTCTAAAGTAGAACTCGCTCTCTAATAGAAGACTTCTGGAGAGTAATGATGTACAGCAAAGAAATCAATATCTCATTTGATAATTTCAGAGTCCACAGCAAATTAGGAAAGATCTTTCTAGCGCCTTTCTAATTATGTTGCGCACTCCACTTCTGATCCTATTTACCAAGGTTATGGTTTGTTTGCTTGGTTGATATTTCTTCCTCAGGCAGCTGGACACTTAAATACATCATTATCTTTTCTACTGGCTCATTGGCTCCAGTCTGGCTGTCAAATGTCTGTAAGTGTTTGCAGCACAAAATATTGAAAAAGGAGGAGGTGTCACAGTGTAGGGCCAACAGGCAGACTGTCCCTTCATTCCAGAAGAAAGAGTTCAGGGAATAGTTTCATTAGAGAAAGAGAGAAAGAGATTATGGGATAAATACTACTTGGCTGAAAAAAACAAGCAAATCCACTGTAGTGAGGACCACTGGCCTACAGTTGTA